>NC_073307.1:98602415-98784149 GCF_027595985.1 Sorex araneus
TGGGACCCTCATTATGGCCTGCGGCGCCCGGGGTCCACCCACGGTGCCATGCACACGCGCACGCACGCGCACACACACACACACACACACACACACACACGCTCCATCCGGGGCCTGCCCACAGTGCCCCCCCCCACACATACACACATGCTCCGTCCGGGGCCCGCCCACAGTGCCCACCACCCTGGGTGCACCCCAAGTGCTGGCAGTCAGGTGGCAGTGCCCTGGGCACAGTACCCGTGTCCTTGAGCCTCACTGCTGGCCCAGCCTGCCCGACCCCATCTGCAGAGCCGTCAGCTGCTTCACACCCCAGAGGTACCCCGAGTCCCGAGCCGACACCTTCTCCCACCCCCTGCCCCACAGCCCAGCCACCCCCAAGGGCTGAGCTTCCAATCTTTGGACCCCCCCGGGGAAAGGGAGAATGTTCTGGAAGAAAGAGCTGCACTGGGTCATCCTGGATACCATGTGAGGAGCTGGCATTCGGACCCCAGGGGTGTGCCCTGCAGGGTCCCCCTGAACTGTCGGGATGGCACCCCAACAGTCTGATGCCCCGCACGCAGGACGCACCCCGTTTCACAGCTGGGTAGACTGAGGCAGAGAGAAACGCAATCGCTCACTTTAATAACAGCGTACAAAATCTAGGGGGAGCCCCAAAGGGGCCCTGTTCCCGGAGCCCAGCGCCACAGTTTGGAGCGTGGAATGAAGCCGACAAGCCCCTCCTCCTCCCCCTGCCCCCCTCCGCCCCCAGGGAAGCCTCCATGTCCCATCACGGTGCTGGGGCCGTGGGGACGCCTGGTGCTGCGGGTGCCTTGGCCGCCAGGATGGGCGCCCACCTGCCGGCCGCACCCCCGGGTCCTGTCTGCCTGCCCACTAGGCTGAGAAGTGCGCCCGCGGCTGGCCTGCCGCCCGGCGCCCACTGTCCTGCCCGAGTCCAGGACGCGGTCACAAGCAGGGGCCCGGCGCCCCAGCTGGAAGGGGGCGGGGGGGGGCTCTTTGGCTGGAAGCGAAGGCAGATCCCTGGGCGGCCCGTCCATCCGTCCGTCCGTGCGGGGACAGGCGTCATGGTGGTGCCGGGCACACGGGGGCAGCCGGGCCAGAACCCTCGCCCCAGGGCGCCCTGCGGGGCCAGACCCCGTCCCCCTTCCCCCCTCGTGGCTACCGGTCGGGCTGGTCCTTCTGGGGGGACGACGGGTCCTGGGGGCGGCGGCAGGCGTGGGAGCAGAGCCAGCAGGAGAACGAGGCACTTTAGTTTGGGCTGGTGTTCGTGGCGGGGGCCCTGGCCCCGGGGGTCGGGGGGCCCTGCCTGGCCCCGGCGCCGGCGCCGGGTTGTCACAAGAGCCCGGTGGCGGTGGACAGGTAGGCACTTGGCAGGGCGCCCGGGGCCGGCGGGCTGGGCTAGGTCATCAGGATGGGCTTCTGCCGGACCTCCAGGATGTCTGCGGGGACAGGGCAGGGACGCACCGGGCTGAGACAGCCGCATCAGTCCCCCCACCCTGCACCCCTGCAGTGGCCACATAGCTCTCCCCCCACGCCCCTGCAGTGGCCACATAGCTCCCCTCCCCCCTGCGCCCCTGCAGTGGCCACACAGCTCCCCTCCCCCCCGCGCCCCTGCAATGGCCACATTGCCCCCCTCCCCCCGCACCCCTGCAATGGCCACATTGCCCCCTCTCCCGCTTCAGTGGCTACATCACCCCACCCCATGCCCCTTCATCGGCTGCATTGTTCCCCCTACCCCTGCAGTAGCCGCATCAGCCCCCTCCCTCTGTGACCCTGCAGCATCCACATTACTCTTCCCCCTGCACCCCTGCAGCAGCCACGTCGCCCCATTCCCCCTGCACCTCTAAAATGGCCACATAACCCCCCTCCCCCTGCACCCCTGCAGCGGCCACATCCACATCGCCCCCCCCACCGCCCCCCTGCAGGCCTCACCTGTCAGGATCCGGGGCAGCGGCAGCGTGACGTAGGTGAGGTGCGCATAGAGGAGGAAGTTGCCCTCGGCCCGGCTCAGCTTCAGCCACGAGCCCACCAGGGAGCGCCCCGTGCCCGACAGGGAGCGGGAGCGCAGGTTGGTGGCATTGTGGAGGTCAGCTGCGGGGGGCCGCGGGGACGGCGGGGTCAGCACCCGGCGGGCTCCCGGGAGGCGGGGACCCCACTCCCCGGACCCACCCGAGAGCATGTGGTTCCTGCTGTCCCGCCGCCCGGGTGCCGCCCGCGCCCCCGCCGCGCATGCGCGGTCACCTCCGCCGTCGCCCTCGCGCAGGAACTCCTCGCTGTCGTTGGCCGAGTGTGACTTCTTCATCTCGGCGATGCGGTTCCGCGGCACCTTCCTCTTGAGCGACGGCGAGAAGAACGTGGGCCGGCCGCTGCGCTCGGGAGTGGGCGGCGTGCTGAAGGAGGTCACCTGGGGACAAAGGGCCCGTCACCGCGCGGCCCGGTGGAGTCCGGGCTGTCCCCGCCCCCACCACCCCCCGCAGACACCCCACCCGGCCCCGGGGCGGGCAAGGGGACTGGACGGGAAGGACGCGGCCTCCGGGGCCACTGCGGGAGGCTCTGCCCGAGGCCACGCTCACCCGTTTCTCTGCCCCCCGCCCCGCCCCTGCCCTCCCCTCACCAGCCTCCCCCCCCGCCCCCCCCAACACGGCCACCTGGAGGTTCTGACCACACCCGTTGGCACCAGCTGCCCTCCACACCCACCCCCGGCTGGCAACCCGGCCCTGCTCTCGCGGAGCTCACAGTCTGCGGGGCAGCAGGGGCACAGACTCAGAAAGCGACAAGCACACACGGTTACACATCAGTTGCCAAGACAGAAGGGGGAAGGAGGACGGGATACAGGGGAGCACAGAGGCAGAAGGGAAGAGACGGCATGGGGAGAGTAATCGGGGGAGGCTTCCCGGAGGAGACGCCGCTGGAGCTGGGTCTTGAAGGACGAGTAGGAGTTCGCCAGGTGAAGAAGGGGGGGAAGGGCGTTCCAGGCAGAGGGAACTTGGCCCATCTCCTCCCTCCTCCCCATGCAAACAAGAATCTGAGGAGCGAGGTGAGCTCGGACGGACACTTCGGGAGCCGCCGGACTCCTCGTCACGGCTCCGACATCCAGCCGAGTCGCGGCGGCGCTGGGCTCGACGGCGGGGAGTGTGTCAAGAGATAAAAAACAAACACCAGAAACCACAGTACACACAGAACCCGCATCTGCCCTGTGGGACAGGACCACAGACGACAGCACAGGGGTGGGGGCTGAGCTCACGGCCCCCCACGTGGCGGGGGCGGCCTGGGGGCCCTCCGGTGGCACCGGCAGGGCGGGAGGGGCAGCTGGTCTGTCCACCGTGGCCCAAGGTGCAGAAACTCGGAGCCGGGGGGACCGAGGCAGCTCCCCCGACGGGCCCCCCGCTGCCCAGGGCAGTGACCGCCCGCCCCCAAAGCGGCGCCTGTTGGTTCTCCTCCGTCTCGCCCACCCGCCCCTCGCAGGAAGGGCCAGCAGGCAGACGGACAGACGCCCTGGCAGCCCACGCGGTGGGGGCTTCCGGGAGGCGGGGCTCAGGCCGGGAAACAGGCACCTGTGCCCGCCCCGGAGGGTGGCGCTGGGGCCGCTGTTTAGGGTCAGGGAAGCGGGCACCCCCCAGACGGGTGACAGACGCCGGGCTCAGGGCCTCGGTTAGTGAAGGGGCCAGAGCCCCCCGGGCCTCATTCGAGTCCTGCTGGTCACTTCCCCAGGGGCCGCGCACGGGGGCAGCTCAGGGCCACAGAGGTGAGGGTGGACACCACGGGCTCCAGCGGGCAGCGGGAGGGGCCCCGACACCCACCGCCAGCCCTCCTGCCCGGGCCCCGGTGCCCCGCGCCCTGCTCAGGGCTCCCATGCCAGGCACGGGGGGGCGCGGGAAGAGGTGGGCACAGTGGCCAGGCCCCAGGAAGAGCGAAGCGAGCAGCCCCGGGCCCAGCACCTCACGCCCGTCCCCCAGGAAGGTGGTCGCGTGCCGGGCAGCTCCAGCGAGGCCGGCCCCCCGGGGGTCCCCACCAATCCCGCTGGGCTCCGGGCCCAAGTCCGGCCGTGCTGTGCGGCCCCGGGCGGGGCCCCTGCCTCTCTGAACCTGGACGTGCGGGGCTGGGCCCTCCCCAGGCCCTGCAGCCCGTACCGGCTCGTGCATGGGCGAGGCGGGGCTCGAGTCCTCCTCGGTGCCACAGGGGGACGTGTCTCCCGTGGACACGCGGCTGACGGCCATCTCGGCGTGGCCCTTGCCCTGCGGCCCCTTCATGCGCACGAACTCCATGTTGTTGTACTTGTAGAAGCCGAAGGACATCTTCTGCGCCATGCGGGCAGCCACGCTCACCTGCGGGCAGGCGGGGGTCAGGGCGGGCGCGGCCCCCGGGGAGGGGGGCGGGAGGGACCCGGGGCCGCCCCCGGGGCCCCACTCACGCGGTTGTCGTACACCTTCTTGAGAGCCTCGTAGCGGATGGAGCCCTGGAAGATGACGCCGCGGAATGTGCTGCTCTTGTCGCTGGCCACCAGCTCCACGCACACCATCTCTCCCTCCCCCACCGTCATGTCGCTGAACACCTGGGCGGGCGGCAGCGTCAGCACCCCCGTCCGGAGGGCGCCCCGGGGCCCCAAGACCAGCCCCGCCCGCGGCCGCTCAGGAGCCATGGTCCTCCACCCCGGTTCCCTGCACTCCTTCTGGAACCTTCCTCCCTCCCCGACGGGTGCCCGTCCCCGCTGCCCGGGCCCAGCTGCCACCCGGACACGGAGGAGGCCCCTGAGCGTGTGCCCGCTTCTCCCCAGGTGTCAAGCCTGCCTCGCAGGGTGGGGGACCCAGCGGGGAGCCCCCTGCACCCTGCCCTCGGGGCCCCAGAGTCCTTCCTGGGGCCCCCACCCGGCCCTGCCACAGCCGCAGGGCGGGCTCTGGGGGCTGTCCTCTCTGGGGGAAGCTCACGGCCTGCACAGGGAAACTGAGGCTCGCCCTCAGACCACACCCAGTCTGTTTTGTGCCGCTTTGGGGGCTCGCGGCTGACGCCTGGCGGGGGTTGGGGACCAGAGAGGTTTGGTGGGCACGCAGCCCAGGTTGGCTGTGTCCAAAGCAGGCACTTGACCCGCAGTCCTCTTTCTCGGGGCCCCGTAACTGACTTTCTGGCGGGTTACTGAGGTGCTCACTCAGAGCGTCACATGTGCGTGGTGAGTGCCCTGATACCCCTCTCCCCCCTCCCCCCCACCACCATCCCCGGCAGCTCTCCGAGAGCGGGTGAGGCGTGAGGGGCACACGAGCCACGACCGGAGGAAGAAGGGGAACGCGGGGCGCACCTCCTCGAAGCTGTCAATCATGAAGAAGATGTTGGGGTAGCTGATCTTGGACTCCTCGCCCTTGCTGTCCATCGGGTGCTTGCTGGGGGACGCGAACACTTGCTGGAATGAGCATTAATTTCCCCCTGTGGACACGGCCAGCAGCCGGGGCTCCCGCGCGCCAGGCGACACCCTGAGCCACGTCTCTGGAGAAGGACGCTCCGTCCACTCTGCCAGGCAGCGGTCGGGGGCCGCCAGGGTCACACCCAGAGGCCCCGGGGATCAAAGTCTGGGCCTCACACACGGGAGGGTTATACCCCCAGCTCCGAGAACGGCCATTTCGGGAAGGAGTGAGGCACCACTCCCAGCCCAGGGCCCCCGCAGGAGCGGGACGTGATGGCCAAGAGCCACAGAGGCCACGCAGCTCCGAGGCAGGACAGATCCAGACGGAATGTTCTAGAAGGTGCTGCTGGGAAGCCCAGGCTCTGTGCCCGTTGGGTGTGTGCAGACGGACCCCCAGGGAAGCGAGGCTCAGAAGCGAGAGTTGCGGGCCCCCCCCACCCACCTGCGGCAGCCCGGGCCCCTCACCTGGGATTTCTTCTTATGGATGTGGATGTCGCCGCCCTCGGCGCGCGTGCACACCGCACAGGTCACCATGTAGTCCAGCTGCAGGAGAGAGGGAGGGAGGAGCTGGCGCCGGGCCCCGCCCCCGCCGACACCCCCCTCCGCCCCTCCCCCGTCCCCGCCGCGCACCTTCTGCAGGATGAGGTTCAGGCACACGCTCTCCTCCCAGTCGATGTCGGGCTCCCCCAGGCCGGGCAGCTTCTTGGAGTCGCGCCGGTACACCTCCACCTCCACCTCGGGCTCCTCGGGCTGCGGGCCGGGCAGGGCGCATCAGCAGCTCGGTCCCCGCGGCCGGCATCCCCGGGGTTGCCATGACGACGCCGGCCCGCTCCGCAGCCGCAACCGGGCGGGTTGCCGCAGAGTGCCCGCAGTGCGCAGGCGCAAGGGTAGCACCGCGCATGCCCGCGGCGGGGGGTGGGGGCGCCTTTCCCCGCCCAGAGGGGGCAGGGCGGGTCCTGCGCACCCTCTCCCGCGGGGACCGCCCCCCACAGCACCTCCATCCCCGGGGCGCCGGGCGTCGCCTGCGCGTGCGCCCCTCCTGCCCACGGGCGTCCCCCCAGAGCGGCTCATCGGCCCACTGCTGAGCTGACCCCCACCCCGGCCATCCCTGATGTCATGTCTGGCTCCTGCTGGCCCCGGGGCAGCTGGGGTGTCACGGGCTGTGATGCCCGCTCCGACCGTCCATGGCCCCCGCCCCCCTTTCCTGCTCCGGGCTGGGGGAGGGGCGCATTTGCTTGCACACACACACACACACACATACACACACACATATACACACACACACACACACACTCCCACACACACCCCCAGGTCGTGGAACATTCTGGCACCTTGTCGCTGGATGGCCATCTGCTCCCAGGTCCCTCTTGCCCCCACTCTCCCCAGTTCCAGCTCCAGGACGGCTATTTGGGGGTGTGGGCGTGGCTGCCCATCTCGGGGGCACCAATGCACTGAGGGCCCAACACGTTTGCCAGCATCCCGCCCCCCCCCCAGTGTGCACAGGGAAAGCCCCCCAACCTGATCCGTCGGGGGAAGGGGTGAGCAGGAGAGCGGGTCTCTCGGCTCGTCTCACGGCCCAGGGTGGGCCCCAAAGGTGCAGGCGCCACAAGACCTGTTCCCCCCCACCCCATCTACCCCCGGGGGCGGCCCTCATGGGCACCTGCCAGCCTCCAGCTGCGTGTCCCGGTCACGGACGGCCTGCCTGCTGGGGAGCCGTGTGCCCACGCCTCAGGGCACCTTGCTGGGGAAGGGGCCCCATGCCCACCAGGAGTGTAGACAGTTTGCAGAGGCGCGGACGCAGAGTGGCCCGGCCCGACTCAGGGGCTGCTCTGCCAGGGAGCCTGGTCCTGTCTGCAGGGGCGAGGCCCAGCTAGGGGCACCTCATCCTCACTGCCACCATCCCCACCCCCACCACCCCTCAGCCCCCCTCCCCGCCCTCCCCCCACCCCCATCACCGCATCCTCCTCATCCCCATCCTCACCCCCACCCACCCATCCTCATCCTCTCCCCCACCCTCACCCCCTCCCCATCCTCACCTCCTCCCCATCACCCCATCCTCATCCTCTCCCCCACCCTCACCCCCTCCCCATCCTCATCCTCTCCCCCATCCTCACCTCCTCCCCATCACCCCATCCTCATCCTCTCCCCCACCCTCATCCCCTCCTCATCCTCTCCCCCACCCTCACCCCCTCCCCATCACCCCATCCTCATCCTCTCCTCCACCCTCACCCCCTCCCCCTCCTCACCATCACCCCTCCCCGGTCGTCCCCACCATGGCCACAGTCATCACTGACATCATCGCCACCCCAGCGATGACCGCCCCACCCCCACCCCCAGCAGGGGGCCCAGACTGCCCAAACCTGGGCTCTGCTGTCCTCTGCTGATAGAGAGGTGCGGCCACTCCCCCGCCCCCCTGGCCTCCGAGGGGCACCTGTGACGCAGAGGTGGAGCCCGGGCCGGGGGACCCCCACTCCCGGCCGCTGGTACCCCACCCCCCCGACAGGGCCGGCCGGGGGTGGGGGGGGGGCCGCGGCCACTCACCTTCCCGCCCTCGCTGGCGCCCTCGCTGCCCGCGTAGCCCGGCCGGCGGCGCACGTAGAAGAGCATGTCGTCCTGCCGCGGCGCCCACTTCTCCATGAAGTAGGTGGAGAACATCCAGGTCCAGAAGACGATGCGGTCATCCTTGAAGCAGCCTACGGGCGGGCGGGCGGGCGGGGGGGGTGTGAGCGGCCGGCGGGGCCGTGCGGGCGGGCGCGTGACCTTGAGCCCCCCGCCCCGCGCCCGCTCCTCCGGCCGGGACTCACCCGCGGGGCGAGACCCCTTCTCCCGCACCCCCCTCCCCGCCCCGGGGGCGCCCCGAGGGGCTCACGGCCGCCTCCGGGGGGGCCGCCCCGTGCCCCGGCCGGGCGGCGGGCCTGAGCCCGGCTCCCGGCGAGCGGTGCGGAGCCCACCCGGGCCCGGGATGAATCAGCAGCCTGGGTGGGAGAGACCCGAGGAGAGGAGCGGAGAGGCGACGTCACGGCTGGGGGCTGGGAGCTGGGCGGCCCCTGCGGGGGCCGCGGCGCCAGGCCCCGCCCCCTCCCGCCTGGCCCCGCCCCGTCCTCTAGGCCCCGCCCCCGGCTGCGGCAGTTCCCACGGAGACGCGGCCTTAAAGGCGCAGGCGCCCAGAGCCGCCGCCGCGCAGCAGCGGCCAGGCCGGGACCGCAGCGGGTCCCCAGGGCTCGGGGCACCGGGCAGGCAGCCTGCGTCTCCGAACCCGGGTCCTCTCCGGGTGCGCGGGAGGGGTCCCGGCAAGGGGCTCCCCGCGGCACAAAACCCCAAGCCGCAGAGACGCTCCAAGGTGGGGCGCTGCTTTCTCTGGGGAAACGCGGCCCGTGACGCCCCTCTCCCCCCAACTCCCCCACTCCCCCCCACCACCCCCCCCCCCCCCCGTGCTCGGTGCTTGGGTGCTGGCTGGACCCAGGGGGCAGGGGGAGCCGCCCGGGCACGGGCACGGGGTCCCGCGGCGCCTGCCTCCTCCTGTTGCAGGGAGGGCCCAGGCCTCCCAGAGCCCTGCCCTCCCCTCTGCCCTCCCCCCTGCCCTCTGCCCTCAGCTCTCTGCCCTCCCCTCTGCCCCAGGCTGCCTGCTGGTAACTGAAAAGAACCCAAACATTCCAGGAACAGCCACCTGCTGTCAAGGGCCCATCACACCTGAGGATTCACTGGTCCAGGTCCCAGGGCTCAGGCCACACCAGGGGTGCCCACGCCAGGGGTGCCCACGCCAGGCAGTGCCCATGCCAGGGGTGCCCACACCAGGTGGAACCAGACTCAGCCCCGTCTGCACCATCATTCCAAGTCCCAGCCAGGACCCCCACAGGCCCTGCCAGGTCCTGGTGAACAAACGTGGTGGCCGGGTCCCTGGACCACCCGTCTCATACTGCCCACCAGGGCCTTACATGCCTGGGCACTGCCGGGCGCTGAAGCCCCAGACCCCGGCCCGGCCGTGGCCCCTTCGTCCTGCTGGTACAGTGATGGCGGCGACGTCCAGACACCCAGGGCTGAGGGTGAGGACAGGGCTCGGGCCTCAGGGCGCTGGGGCCACCCCCACTTCACAGAAGCAGCAAAGCGGCCAGGAGCTGCCCAGATGTGGGCCTGGGGGACAGCCGGTGCCCCTGGGCACACAGCAGGAGGGGCAGAGAGTGGGTGGGGCCCAGGCGCTGGGGTGGCCCCTGCCAGGGGCCCCTAGCCCCATTCACAGAGCTGAGGAGCACTCCCTAGGCAGGTCAGGACGGCTGTCCCAGGCCCATGGACTCCGCACACCCCCAGGGCCGTCCTCGGGGCCCCCACCCTGCCCCAACCCACACAGCGGACCCCTCGCTACCCCGCACCACAGTGACAGACCACTGCCCACCCCCAAAGCCCCCTGATGGTTCCAAAGCCCACGAAGCACGGCCTGACGGAACAGACCCCCGTCCCGACAGGACAGACCCCACCCCCCATCCCGGACAGGCCCCCTCCGGTCCCCACCCTGGTGGCGCCCCCTGGGGCTGCCCGTGACCCCACCCAGCTCGGGCTCGTCTGTTCCTGCTCTCCATCCAGCCCCCACTGGGGGCCGTGGCGCAGGCCGCGGGGGACCTGGACTGCCCCTAGCACATCTTCCGGCCGCACTGGCACCGCGCTGCCCCCTGTCCCGGTGGGGTGTCGGGTGCAGGGACGGGTCTGGGTCACCAGTGGACCCGCTGCCCACGGCGGTGCCAGGCCCCCGGGCTGCCCAGTGCCCTCGGCGAGGGCCGGCTCTCCTCGCCCTCGGCCCAGAGGAGAAGCCGGGAGGGCGGGAGCAGGACTGTGCGCCCAGCAGGGCTCAGCCTCCCCTTCCAAGGAGGTTCCGGCAAGCCCTGGGCGCCCCCCGCCCCGTCTCCGGCTTGGAGGGCGGGGGGGCCCCCCCAGGGTGCATCTGCACACACCCCAGGCGTCTGTCCCTGAGCTGCAGCCAGGGGCCACCCGAGATGGTCCCCCCAGCCCCTCAGGGGTCACCCCTGAGCACAGAACCAGGAGCGACCGCTGAGCACCGCTGGGTGTGGGCCCAAACAGCCCCCCAAATGCGGGCCAGGGCCATCGCACAGCAGGGAGGGCGCTGGCCTTGCATGTAGCTGACCAGGGTTCAATCCCCGGCACCCCACACGGTCCCCTGAGCAGCGCCAGGAGGGATTCCTCAGCTCAGAGCCAGGGGTGGCCCCTGAGCATCACCGGCTGTGGTGCCGAAATGAAATAAGACAAACGAGAATCTGAACTAACTGAGCCCGGGCCGGAGGGAATGCGTGCAGGGTGGAGGCAGGCCCGACGGCCAGCCCCAACCTCCCTGAGCCCGGCACCTGCGGGGGCTCTAGCAGCCCCCCAGAAGCTTGCCAGACCCTGTCCCACTGGGCACACTGGCTCGAGGCCGCACAGAGCCCCGGGCTCGGCCCGTTCTGTCTGACCCGAACCACCCCCAGGTCTGACAGCGCCAGTGTCCTGCAGGCCCCCAGCTCCCGCCCGGCGCCCAGGCGCTCCCGGGACCCCCTCCCAGGCGGGGTCTCCCTCCACGCAGCCCCGCAGAGAGGCCTGCCTGCACTGGGCCAGGGAAATCAGAAGCCCGGGGGGCGCCCGGGGAACCCCAACGTCGCTGAGCCTGAGTAGCGCCACGTCCTGGGCTCCTGACGTGGAACCGGCCTGCAGCCAAGCTCCCCGCACCCATGACACCTTCCAGCACCTTCCTGTCTGCAGAGCCGCCTGGAGCCGTGCCAGGCCCGCATGGGGCCTCTGGGCTGCCTCTCGGTTGGCTCTGGGGCCCCTCCCCGGGGTGCTTGGGGGAACGTGGTGCCAGGGACGGAACTTGGGTCGCACCAGCCTCTCGGGGAAGGCGCCGGCTCGTCCTCCTCTGCTGGCGAATCTGTTTCCTGCGTGTTCAACACGTTAAGATAAGGGCCGGAGCGACAGGGCCGCGGGAAGGCCGCTTGCCTTGCGGCAGCCGACCCAGGCTCAATCCCCGGTATCCCCTAGGGTCCCCCGAGCCCACCAGGAGTGATTCCCGAGAGCAGAGCCAGGAGAAATCCCTGAGCATCCCTGGGTGTGACCCAAAAAAGCAAAAAAAGAAAGAAAAAGTTAAGATTTAAAAAACAAAAAAACCTCTTTTCATTCCAGTGCAGTTAATTGGGAAAATGCTTTTGATGCAAAGTTCTTCAGGGACCAGAGTGACAGTATAGGGGGAGGGGGGTGTTTGTCTTGCACCCAGATTCGATCTGGCATCCCATAGGGTCCCCCCGAGCACCACCAGGAGTAATTCCTGAGTGCAGAGCCAGGAGTAATCCCTGAGCATTGCCGGGTGTGACCAAGAAGCCAAAATTTAAAAAAAAAAAAGTTATTTAAAACACAAAAAGCAGGACACACAATTGTACATACATAAATATTTCAAAGAATGCCCAGCAAACCTCCCCGCCAAAAAACACCCCAAACAACTTCTTATAAATGCCTTTTAGGGACTGGAGTGATAGCATAGTGGGTAGGGCGTTTGCCTTGCGTGTGCCCAACCCGGGTTCAATCCCCGGCATCCCATATGGTCCCATAAGCACAGCCAGGAGTAATTCCTGAGTGTAGAGCCAGGAGTAACCCCTGAGCATCACTGGATGTGACTCAAAAAGAAAAAAAAAAAAAAGATTTTTGGGGCTGGAGCAATAGCACAGCGGGTAGGGCGTTTGCCTTGCACGTGGCCAACCTGGGTTCGATTCCCAGCATCCCATAGGGTCCCCTGAGCACCGCCAGGGGTAATTCCTGAGTGCAGAGCCAGGAGTGACCCAAAAAGCAGAAACAAAATGCCTATGGTAAGGCGGCCAAGTGGTGGGACAGCGGGGAGGAGGGCGCTTGCCGTGCAACCGGCCAGCCCGGGCTCAACCCTCACATCCCACAGGGTCCCCTGAGCCTGCCAAGAATGACCCCTGAGCACAAACCCTAGAGTAAGCCCTGAGCACTGCCGGGTATGGCCCCCCGAACAGAAAGCAAACCAAAACAAGGCTAAGGGAAAAAAGAAAAAAAATCACAGATGTCAACGGAGAAAAAGGGATAGGCTCGCGGTACAGTGCTCGCCCAGCCCCAGCCCCAGGCCCAGCCCAGGTGCTGAGTGTACTCCCCACACACACTCAGGGCAACAACAAAAACTAAAATGAAAAATCATCCCTCGCAGGGGCTGGGGGAGGATGGCCGCAAGGCTCAAAGGGCTGGGAGTGGCCCGGAGCACTGACGGGTGGAGTCCTGAAGCCGGGAGGAGGGGAAGCCTAAGAGAGGCAGGAAGGAAGGTGGCCGAGCCGGGGGCAACGACTGCCCCTGCTCCCACGTCCCCAGTCTCGTTTCTTTCCTTCTTGGTTGGTGGGTCACACCCGGCGATGCTCAGGGCTTACCCCTGGCTCTGTGCTCAGGGCGGTGCTCGGGGGACCCTAGGGGATGCTGGGGATCGAACCCGGGTCGGCCACGTGCCAGGCAAGCGTCCTCCCCGCCGGGCTGTAGTTCTGGGCCCCAGGCCCGTGCGCCAACAGGAGGCCGCGGGGTACGGCCACGGCAAGAGCAGCGGCCAGACTTGCGGGGGGTGGGTGGTCAAGTGACCTCCCTGGGGCCAGTCCCGGGTGCGTGCTGCAGGCGGCATGAATGGGCCTCTGTGTGACCAACAGGCCTTCCATTCTGGGGCTTCCGCGCCTGGGAGGCACCGCAGCCCCCGCGGCGGGGCGGCTCGAGGCCCCACGTGTGCACCCGCAGGCCCTGGGCAGCCCGGGGTTCCGGGACCCTCACCCCACCCTGATTCCCGCTGGACTTGGAAAGAGTCAGGGGTCCCCAGCCAGACCCCAGAGTCTGTCACGCGGCCCCGAGAGCACCTGACTGTCGGCCTCTCCCCCTCCCACCCAGCCCCGTGAGGAAGCACCCCAGCCTCACACAGAGCCTCGCGGTTCCCCTGGGGAAACTGAGGCCCAAGCCTGAGCAGCCCCGGCTGGCCCAACGGCCCCGACCGGTTTCCCAACCGCACAAGGCCGGCCTGGTGCCCCAGACCAGGCCCCGTCTGGCAGGCGGCGGGCACCCAGCATGGGACGGCCAAGGGGGGGGGCGCACACCGCAGGGCTCCCGTCTTCTCCCAGTCCCCCTCCACAGCCACCGCTCTCTGGGCACAGTGGGCCACGGCCCCCCGCCCCGGGGGTCTCAGCAGGCACTCCGCCAGGTCCAGGCAGGGCCGCCCTGCCCCCACCTCCCCAGGGCAGGGCACCCCCCCTCCCCCCCTGCACCCCGCGGGGGCACGCGGGCTCCCCAGGCCGGGTTGGCATCGGGAGCCCCGCGGGCAGGGAGTGCGGGCGAGGGATGAGCTCATCGGCTGCCGCGGCGCCTGACTCACAGCTTCCCTGACACATGGGAAGCTGCCGCTCCGGGAACGCCACCCCCGCCCCGCGCCCCGCGGGTCAGCAAGGCGCCCGCTCTGCCTCCTGCCAGCCTGCGGTGGGACACGGGCGACTCGAGAAGCCCACGCGGCCCGGCCACGGCCGCCAGGGAGACCCGGAACCCAGGACAGAGAGCCGGGCGCCCGTTCATTCATTCATTCATTCATTCATTCATTCATTCATTCCTTCGGCTGTCCACCCGAAATTGCTCCTTTATTCCCTCACCCCTCACTTCATTCTAGGTACCAGCTGGAATCAGGCTTCTCTCCTGCCCCTCACAGGAGAGCCCCTCACCCCTGCAGGCTCTCAGCCCCTCACCCCTGCACAGCCCTCAGCCCCTTCACCCCTGCAGGCTCTCAGCCCCTTAGGCCCTGCAGGCTCTCAGCCCCTCACCCCTGCACAGCCCTCAGCCCCTTCACCCCTGCAGGCTCTCAGTCCTTCACCCCTGCAAAGCTCTCAGTCCCTTCTGTGCATGCAGGTCCTCAGCCCCTCCACCCATGCAAGCTCTCAGCCCCTCCACCCCTGCAGGCTCTCAGCCTCTCACCCCTGCAGGCTCTCAGCCCCCACCCCTGCAGGCTCTGAGGCTCTTGACCCTGCAGACTTGGGGTTCCAGCTCGACAGCCAGAGAGCTGATGCTGATGCAGCAGGAGAGCGGGGCTGCGGGTGCCGCTGAACTGCAGGCAGACGCCCAGAGGCACCTGCACCCACACGAATGCTGGCACAGGTGCTCCTCCAGGGCCAGGTGGCCACTGGGACACGTGTTCCAGAACCAGGGCCAACTGCTGACCCCACTTCCCCCATGAGAGCCAAGAGGGAGCTCCCCCAGCCCACCGGGGACACGCAGACCCTCAGCCCAGACAGCAGAGCCTGGCCACAGCCGGGGCAGAGCACCAGCCCTGCTCCAGAGGCAGTGGGCCCAGAGAGGTGCAGCCACTTGCCCACTGCAGCACAGCACTCAGAAACGCTCTGAACCTCGGCCTCTGTCCTGGCCAAGCGAGCATCAGACCCCACCTGGGCCCCTCCTCCACCCCTTCCCAGGGGCGCCTCCCACATCATGGCCAGTTTCCCCGCCCTGGGTGCGGGAGAGGAAGCTCTGCAGGGTGACGTGGGGGCAGAGACCCTGGGAGGGTGGGCAGGAGGGGCGGGGAGGGAGGGGCGACACCCTGAGGGACCCCCACAGGAGGGACGGGAGAATGCAACACGCGGGTGTGCTCAGGATCTGAAGGTGTGGGCAGCGAGGGCGGCACGAGGGACCCAGCGGGCGCCCCCCGCCCCCACGGACACTCAGGCCCCAGACGCAGAGCCAAGAGCCACTGGGCCCCGCCCCACACCCGAGACCCCACCCCAGGGCCTGCCCCGCCCCCGGAGCAGACACCCCAATGCCCCCACGGGGGGCTCAGACACCCCAATCCCACCCCCAGGGGGGAGGCTCTCGAATACCCGCAGCCCCGACCCCGGGGGGCTCAGACACCCCCAACCCCGCCCCCTGGGTGGGCTTCAGGTAGCCTCGGCCCCCAGGGCTGGCAGGACGTATCACAGGTGAGGGGAGGGGCCACGTTTCCAAGCTCTGTCAGGCCCTGCGAGGGCCAAGACTGGCACCCCTGCCTTCACGGGCCCCCACTGGGGCCAGGCGGTACCTGTCCGCTGGGCAGGGCCCCAGCGGCAGCGACTGACTTCCAGGCCCGCCGAGCGCTGGCCCCTGACCCTTCCCAGGCCCGAGGCCCCAGCGCCCGCCTGCAGCACGGCTCACCTGCGGCCTGCAGGCCACCTGGCCGCCACCCGGCCGGCTCAGTGCAGGCTCCCTTCAGAGTCACCTGCCACCTGCTCGCCCTCCCTGGGCCCACAGGCCTGGAGCAGGTGCCCGTGGACAGTCACACGCTCGCCTCCCGGTCATGGCCAGGGCAGTCCCCTCCCCGGTAACGCACCCAGCCGCCTCCGACCCTCACCAGCGCCCTGTGCGACCGAGGCTCGAACTCAATACCTAGGGGACACTGTGGTGGACAGGGAGTGGACAGGAGGCGACAGTGGGCGGGGAATGGACGGGAGAAGGAAGTGGACAGGAGTGGACGGGAGGCGGCGGTGGACGGAGAAAAAAAATGAATAAATCAAACCCTCTGGTCACGGACGAGGGCTCTGTGCCGAGAGCTCTGTGCCGAGAGCTCGGGCCTGGCGCCTGCACCCACCCTGACGTCCTGCCAGCGGGCGTATTTCTCTGGGCACCCCGGGCCCCACCAGAGACGAGGCTCCCGGGCCCGGACGATCCCGCCCTTCCTTCCTTCCCTGGGATCCGTCCTCGGGGTCACCTCTCCCGGGTCACCTCTCCCCTGCTTCTGGGCACCTCGAGACTTGGCTGGGGTGACGCCAGAGGGCGCGAGGGCCACCCAGCCCGCAGGCCTGCCCCGGTCCTGACCACAAGAGCGCCCCGGTGGGGGCCGGTGGGGCGGCTGTGGCTGGCCTTCCGGGCAGAAGCATTGAGGTCGGGACACAGGGACTGCGAGCGCGATGGGGGAGGGGCAGGAGAGGGGACGGACCGGAGCCCGCCCGGGGCCCACCTGGGGCCGCACTCCGCGGTGGCAGCTAGACAGGTGCAGCCAGGCCCAACCCGGGGCATGCGGGGGGCACGGGGCCAGGACAGGCCGGCTGGGGGCCGCTGTGCCCCTGCTGGCTGTCTCGGGGTCCCCTTGGGCCGGGTGGAGACAATTTTCCACTCGGTCTCAAGCTGGCCAAGTGTCCCGGAGGCGCCTGGCCTGTCAGTCAGGAGAGGCGGGCCCCAGAATGGCCTCAGGCTGGCCTGGGGCAGGACCGGGGGACAGGGGAGGGGGCTCTGTGGTCAGGCAGGAGAAGCAGGTGTGGGGGGCGGTGAGCTGCCTGCAGGGTCCCCGCAGCCCCCTCCCACGTCGGAGCCAGGTGACCCGAGGGCTCCCAGCTCTGGGGAGCGGCCGGGAACTCAGGACCCTCCACTCAGAGCGACACCAGGACCCTCTCTCGGGGCGCCTGGCCTGCCGCCCCCCAGCCCGGCTGCACCCCGAGGAAACTTTCACCGGGGACCGGGCTGGGGAGAATGTCCCGAGCTGGCCTTTCCGGAAAAGCCTCCCCAATTTTCAGTTCCTCTCCTGACCCGGGCCAGGATGCAGCTGCCCGGGGAATGACCATCTGGGGGAGGGGGGTCATCTGCTCCTGCAGACTCAGTTTCCCCCAAGGTGAAAGGAGACTGGGAGGAGCTCCTGCAGGGATGCCCAGGAGGGACAGGTGGGCACCAGAGACCAGATGGACATCAGATATCAGACAGTGGGCAATAGACATTAGATAGTGGACATTAGACAGTGGGCATCAGACATTAGACAGTGGGCATTAGACCTTAGACCGTGGGCATTAGACCTTAGACAGTGGGCATTAGAAACTCTCTCTGCTTCTTAGACTCTCTCCCTCCGGGCAGACACAGAGGTCAGGACACAGGGAGTGTGGGTGGGATGGGGGCCACCCCCGTGTGTCAGGGAGGACAGGGAGGGGGCAGGAGAGGGGACCGGAGCCCGCTCGGGGTCTACATGGGGCCGCCCTCCACAGTGGCAGCAAGGCAGGTGCAGCCAGGCCCAACCTGGGGCACACGGGGGGCACGGGGCCAGCACGCCCTCCCCGCCTCTGTCCTCACCCCTCCCAGCACACACCTTTGATGCTGGCCCAGGGCCCACCCCACCTGGTGGGGAGCCAACAGGAGCCTTGGTTCGGGGAGGGAGATACAGTCCGGCCAAGGAAGTTTCACGAGGTCCAGACTCACCTGCCCCCAACCCAGGGCGCTAAGCCCTCTCCCCAGACACCCCCCCTCCTACTCCCCATCACCTGGGACCACTCTCCCCCCACCCCGGCCTGGGAGCAAGATGCTCTAGTGGGACAAGACCCTGGTCTGGCGGGGTTTCCCCACACCCACCGCTGTCCCTGCAGCACCCGCTGAGGGGAACAGCTCCCCCCCTGCCCCGAGTCCCCCCCAGGCGGGGGGGGGGGGGCGGGGGGGGGGAGTGAGGACGAGGTGCGCACGAGGTGCGTGCGGGAGGCTGAGAGCCGGGTATGAAGTCATTCTTGCAGGAAGGAGGGAGGGGTCTGGGGCCGCGGAGAACATGACAAACACGGAGGGGAGGGGTCTCGCGCTGGGTAAACTAGCTCATTCCCAGCCCCCAGAGACCCCACCCAGGCAGACCCAGACTCCTTAGAACAATACCGCGCCCAGAGCGGACCCAGCCACGAGGTGGGTCCAGGGGGCCGAGGGCCCAACAGGTCAAAGCCCGCGGCGTGGGGGGTGCGGGAGACAAAGGCGGCGCCCGACGCGGGGGAGCCCCCCGGCCCGCCAGCTGGGCGAAGGGGGTCCCCGGGTCGGGCGCGCGATCCCTGCGGCCGCGCTGGGGGTTCCCGCCGCTGCGGGGAGGGGACGGAGCTGGCGGTGCCCGGGGAGGCGGGAGCGGGCGGACAGACAGCGGACGTGGGGACGGCCGGCCGGCGGGGCACCGGACCAAACGCCGGGACAGACCAGGAGCGCCGGCCCGGCCCGGCCCGGACCGGCCCGGCGCGGGATCCGGGGGCGAAGGCAGGAAGGGACAACACGCAGGCAGCCCGGGGACAGCGCGGGCACCGGCCCCGCACCCCGCACGGACCGGCCAGCACCCGCGCCCACGGCCCGTACCCGCACCCGCACCCCGCACGGTCCGGCCCGCACCCGCACCCGCACCCCGCACGGACCGGCCCGCACCCACACCCACGGCCCGCACCCGCACTCGCACCCACGGCCCGTACCCGCACCCGCACCCCGCACGGACCGGCCCGCACCCGCACCCGCACCCACAGCCCGTACCCGCACCCGCACCCCGCACGGACCGGCTCGCACCCGCACCCACGGCCCGCACCTGCACCCGCACCCCACACGGTCCGGCCCGCACCCCGCACCCACGGCCCGCACAGACCGGCCCGCACCCCGCATCCCGCACGGCCCGACCCGCGCCACTCACCGAGGCCGCAGACGTCGCGGCGCAGGTGCAGGCGCGCGCGCTCCTCCGCTATGGCCCGCAGCATGTGCTGCAGCGAGCGCTCCTCGGCCTCCGCGGGCTCCGGGGACGCGGCGGCGGCGAGGGCGGGCGGCCCGGCCCGGAGCCCCGCGGGCGCGGGCGCAGAGGCGCAGGCCCGGCCCGGCGGCCGCGCGGAGGCCATGCCGGGCCCCGGCTCATCGCCCGCGCCGCACCCGCGGGGGCCCGCGGCGCGCCCCGCCGCCCCCGCCCCGGCGCCGCCCGCCGCGAGCACCAGTGAAGCCACAATCCGCCTTTGTGCGCGTCGCCGCCGCCGCCGCCGCCGCCGCCCGCCGAGCCCGAGAGGCGAGCGCACCCCCGCGCCCCGCCGCCGCCCGCGCGCGCCCGCCAGCCGCCGCCCCGCCCCGCCCCGCCCCGGCCCGGCCGCCCCGCCCCGCCCTGCACCCGGCTCGGCCCCGCCCCGCCCTGCGCTCGGCCGCCCCGCCCCGCCCCGGCCCGGCCCGGCCGCCCCGCCCCGCCCCGCCCCGCCCCGCGCTCGGCCGCCCCGCCCCGCCCCGGCCCGGGCTTCCCCGCTCTCGGCCAGCCCCGCCCCGCCCCGCCGCACCGGCTCCGCCCTGCCCTGCGCCCGGCCCCGCCCCGCCGCTCAGGTCCCGCCCCTCGTGGCTCAGGCCCCGCCCAACCGCCCGGTACCGTTCCGACCCCGCGGCACCGGCCACGCCCTGCCCGGCACAGACCCGCCCCACTTTACGTTAGGCCCCGCCCCACCCGGTTCGGCCCCGTCCCGTCGCCGGGCACAGGCCCCGCCCTGCCGGGCAAGGCCCCGCCCAGCCTCCCTGGCCCCGCCCCTCCCGGTACTGGCCCTGTCCCTCTTTGAGTTCGGCCCCGCCTCAGCCCGCCCCGCCCCGCCCCGTCGTCTGGCACAGGCCTGGTACAGGCTCCGCCCCGCCGCCCGGCCCCGGCCCCGCCCTCCGGGCCCAGGTCCGCCCCACTGCATAGGCACCGCCCTCCCTCTTAGGCCGGCCCCCCTGTCCTCCAGGCACAGCCTTTTCCCCCGCCCCGCCCTGCTCATCCCGCCTATTGTCTACTGATCCCGCCCCCGCCGCGGCACGGCCCACTCCAGGCCGCCCTTCAGACCACGCCCCACACTTAAAATTTACATAACCCCACCCTCTTCCGCTGAGCTCCTGCCCGACCGTCTGGCCCCGCCTCCTACGACTGTGAACCCCGCCCCTCCTGATCTGGTTTGGTGCCCGGCTCTGGCACAGTCTTCCCCGGCTTCCCCGCGCACCCGAGCCCGGTGCCCAGACCTTCAAGTGGGCCGACCTCGCCCGCCGCACTTCTGCCACGTTCTTCCTGTCGCCCCTCTTGGCTCCCGCGTCCCATGCCCCTCCCGGACAAAGATCCGTCCTGCATGCAGTCTGGCGTTTTCTCCTGCATGCTGTCTCTCCTGCATGCCGTCTCTTCTTCATGCCTGTCTCTCCTGCATGCCTGTCTCTCCTGCATGCCTCTCTCCTGCATGCCTCTCTCCTGCATGCTGTCTCTCCTGTGTGCTGTCTCTCCTGCATGCCTGTCTCTCCTGCATGCTGTCTCTCCTGCATGCTGTCTCTCCTGCATGCCTGTCTCTCCTGCATGCCTGTCTCTCCTGTGTGCTGTCTCTCCTGCATGACTGTCTCTCCTGTGTTTGTCTCTCCTGCATGCCTGTCTCTCCTGCATGACTGTCTCTCCTGCATGCTGTCTCTCCTGCATGCCTGTCTCTCCTGCATGCCTCTCTCCTGCATGTTGTCTCTCCTGTGTGCTGTCTCTCCTGCATGCCTGTCTCTCCTGCATGCTGTCTCTCCTGCATGCCTGTCTCTCCTGCATGCCTCTCTCCTGCATGTTGTCTCTCCTGTGTGCTGTCTCTCCTGCATGCCTGTCTCTCCTGCATGCTGTCTCTCCTGCATGCCTGTCTCTCCTGCATGCCTGTCTCTCCTGCATGCCGTCTCTCCTGCATGCCGTCTCTCCTGCATGCTGTCTCTCCTGCATGCCTGTCTCTTCTGCATGCTGTCTCTCCTGTGTGCTGTCTCTCCTGTGTGCTGTCTCTCTTGCATGCCTGTCTCTCCTGCATGCCTGTCTCTCCTGTGTGCTGTCTCTCCTGCATGCCGTCTCTCCTGTGCGCTGTCTCTCCCTGCATGCAGTTTGGAGTCTCTCCTTCATGCCTGTCTCTCCTTCATGCCTGTCTCTCCTGCGTGCCTGTCTCTCCTGCAAGCAGTTTGGCGTCTCCGAGTCTGAGTCCCTCCCATCGCCTCCTCCAGGCAGTCACCTGCAACCCCACCCTCTGGCACCCGCCCTCAGCGTGCCACACTCCAGTTGTCAGGGCCCGTTTCCGCGGGGAACTTCCTCTGTAGACCCCAGAAGGAGGTGCCGCTTATCTACAGTCCCCTTGGGGGTACACATGGGCGAAGTCGGCCCCTCCCCCACAGCCGGAATGGTAGTGTCCAGAAGGGCTTTGGACCTCCCTCCCCCATCCCTCACGGAGGGAATGCTCAGGGTGTTGCTGGGGGGTGGGGGGTGCGGCCTGCTGGGCACTGAAGGTCAAAGTCCTGCCAGGCACCGCCCATCGGTGAGCTGGACGGGGAAGCACCCAGAGGCTCCCAGGCCTCCCCCATGGCCAGGGAAAAGGGCAGGTGGGGCTGGAGAGGCAGAGCGGGGCCCCGGGCTGCCCATACTCCTCCTGGCCCCGGAGACCTCCAGACCCTGTGCGAGTGGAAATCACCTTCCTTTCCTTTCTCGGCCACTTGCTCCTCCCGACCCCTCCCTGCCTCTGCTCTGGCCTGGCCTCCGGGGCCCCAGAACCAAGCCTTCTGTTCCTCTCGCCTCCCCAACACCGCCTGCCTCCCGCACTTCTTGACCCGGCGCCATCCACTCAATCAACATGGACAGACAAGCGGAGAGTGGGGAGACCCTCGGCAGGAAGCAGCAGGGACTGCGGGAGCAGGAATAGCCAAGAGCCAATTGTGGGGGTGGGACCCCGCCTTGGTGCTCACCCCTTATTGTCCAGGGCCCCCAAGTGAGTGCCCGGGACGCAGCGTGGGGATGCAGGAAGTGTGGGGTCCGGGAGGGAAAGAGCGAGTGGGTGCGGTGTGCCTCGTACACCCTCCCACAGGCCTGTTGCTGAGATGGGGACTTGGCAGGGATTGGAGCCGGTGACAAAGGGGAAGTGAGAACCGAGCGAGGGGCTGAGGCGGCGGGCGGCCGCCCCAGGGCCACACCCCTGTGAGCTTCGGAAGTGCCGCCCTGTCCTCCCTCGTGGCCTTCCCGTTTGCTGTCGTCGCTGCTCATCTTGCAGTGCCGGGATGGAATTCACCTCTCGTTGAGTCAGTTGGTCAGGGAGGGGGGGGTGTAAATTGGTTGTGAGGATGTGTCATTTCCCGGAGTCTGTACAGCAACGTGAGTGAGTCCTGACTGGCCTCAACACTGAGGCGACAGCAGGATGGCCAGGCCCCTGGGCTGCCACTGACCCTCCAGAGTGCAGAGGGACTGGAGAGCTAGGACAGCAGGCAGGGCATTTGCCTGGCCTGGGGCCGACCCAGCTTTGATCCCCGGCATCCCATGCTGTCCCCCAGGTCCCCCACTGGGAGTGATCCCTGAGCACAGAGCCAGGAGTAAGTCCCAAGCACCACCAGGTGTGGCCCAAACCAAAATAAATAAATGTTTTTTTATTATTATTATTTGCTTTTTGGGTCACACCCAGCGATGCACAGGAGTTACGCCTGGCTCTGCACTCAGGAATCACCCCTGGCGGTGCTCAGGGGACCATATAGGATGCTGGGAATCGAACCTGGGTTGGCTGCATGCAAGGCAAATGCCCCACCCACTATGCTACTGCTCCAGCCCCCATAAATACATTAAAAAAAAAAAAAAAGATTGCCGGGCTGGAGTGATAGCACAGCGGGTAGGGTGTTTGCCTTGCACGCGGCCAACCCGGGTTCGAATCCCAGCATCCCATATGGTCCCCTGAGCACCACCAGCTAACTTGAGAAGGGGTTCCTGTAGGGAGCCCCTCAAGCACCACTTTCCCCGAGGTCAGTTTTGCAAACCCCAGAGCAACAACCAAGCAAAGTTAAGCAGATAGAAGAAAAACCAACCGTGACCCAACACGGCCACAGCTTCCCTGAGGTGTGACTGTGTGCTTGAGTGCTCCTACGTGTGACCGCGGCTGGCTGTGAGTTTAAGGCTCCTCTCTCTCTGTCTCTCTCTGTCTCTGTCTCTATCTGTCTGTCTGTCTCTCTCTCTCTCCCCGCTCTCTCTACCCTTTTCCTCTCCCGTCTCACATGGGGGCTGATATTTTATTCCAAAGGGGTCTGAGCACATGGATCTCATGCAGGATGCCTAGTTTACACCAGGGCACCAGGGGGTCCTCCTTGCACCTGGGCACTGCCAGATGTGGCCCCAAACAAAAAACAAACCCTGGGGCGGGCCGGAGTGATAGCACAGTGGGGAGGCCGTTTGCCTTGCATGCGGCCGACCCGGGCTCAATTCCCAGCATTTCATAGGGTCCCCCGAGCACCGCCAGGGGTGATTCCTGAGTGCAGAGCCAGGAGTGACCCAAAAAGCAAACAAAACAAAACAAAAAACCCTATAGCCAGTCAAGGTGAAATGCAAAAGCACTTGGGGGTGGGGCTGCGGCTCAGCTGCAGAAGACACAGTGGCCCTGGCCGGGTGGGAGGCCCGGGTTCGATCCCCAGCATCACCAAGACAGACACACACAAAGTAGCTACAGAACTACTCTCCCACATGCGGTTTCTTCTCTGTTTTCTTTCTTTGTTTACGTTAGGGCCACGCCTGGTGGTGCTCGGGGACTCCACCCGGCCCTGCGTTCATAGGTCACTCCTGGAGGAGGTCAGGGGCCCGTGCAGGCCGGGACTGACTGCAGGCCTCAGGCCCCTGGCGAGCAAGCACGCGCTCCAGCCTGTTGAGCGAGCTACGAGGCCCCTCCTCTACTTCTTTTTTTTTCTTTTTGGGTCACAGCCAGCGATGCTCAGGGGTTGCTCCTGGCTCTGCACTCAGGAATTATTCCTGGCAGTGCTTGGGGGACCCTCTGGGATGTTGGGAATTGAACCCGGGTTGGTCACATTCAAGGCAAATGCCCCCCCCCCTCACTGTACTGTCACTCTGGCCCCTCTTCTACTTTTTTTTTTTTTTCATTTTCACCATACCCAACAGTGCTCAGTGCTGGCTTCTGACTCAGTGCTTAGGGATCACTTCTGCAGTGCTCGAGTGACAGTATGGAGTTCTAGGGATCGAACCTTGGTTGTCTGCAGGCAAGGCAAGAACCCCACCCGCTGTGCTATCACTCTGGCACCTCTTGGACTTGTAAGTGACTGAGAGGTCCAGGGGTGTCAAGGAGAGCCCCCCGAACCCCCCACTCTCTCTCCCTCAGGTCTCTGAAATGGCCCATCTATGGCCCTCGAGGACTGGGTGACAGCCGGATGCCTCCTGGGATCTAGAATGTTCTTCCCTGGGATTCTTAGACCCCAGTTATTCATCTCTTCTCTTTGGCTCCCCAGAGGAGAAATCCACCCCCTCGCTGGGGCAGGCGTGTTAACTACACCCCCATCCACGCCTCCTGTGTCCAGGGCAGGCTCTGAAGCTGGTGTGTGCTCCCCGACACTTATCCTGTGGGTGTGTGGTCACCTCTCTCTCGGCTGCCTGCTCCGGCTGTGCCTTGGGGGCCTCACGACCCCCCTGCCTTTGCTCCTCTGGGATGTGCAGCTCTGACCTAGGGGACAGCCACCCCCCCACACGGAATGTTCCTCAGCTGCTCCCAGGGCACCCCAAAAAGGGGTGATCGCCTCCTTCCGCCTCCTCCAGTCTTTCCACTGTCCGTGCTGCCCCCTCTCCGCACACACGCACGTGCACACACACACTCACATACACACACACACTCACACACACACACACTCACACACACACACATGCACATGTTCTCATCCACAGCCCTTGTCAGAAATTCCGCCTTGGGTGCAGCGTTTTGTGTGTGTGTGTGTGTGTGTGTGTGTGTGTGTGTGTGTGTGTGTTCCCCTGGAGAGGATGACTCTAAAATTATTATTCAGCACCACTCGCTCGCGGGCGGGAATGAAGACGAGGCTCTGAGAGAGGAAGTGGCGCGGGGTGGCGCGGGGGGAGATGACTCTGCCTTTCCGAGGTTCTCTCTGCTTCAGGCCGGGGGCTCCGGCCGAGTCCAGAGCCCTGCAGAGCAAACACTCTCGCCCTCACGTGTTTGGGGAAGGGGGAGCCGTCTAGCCCCCCTGGAAGTGCCGCTTGGGTCGTTTGTAGCTGAAGGCCACTGTGACCGACATTCAGGGCCAGGCACCCGCCTGGCTCCGTTTCCAGCCCCCACGTCCCCCCAGCACTGCCAGGTGACCTGACGCCTCAGGGAGCAACGCCGGTGTGCCCCCCCCCCAGCCGGGAGCTCCTGGGCACAGAACCCAAAGTCCAGGTGGTGGTTTTGACAAGGGAGCTGAAGTAGTTCCGTGGGAAGGAAAAGCCACTTGACAAATACTGGGGGGACAGTGGGCGCGCCCAGGCCAACACCCCGCCAGGCATCCCAGGGAGTGTGTCTAGGGCACGGACAGGACCCCGGCCTGAAGCAGAGCCATAGGACAGACGGACGCAAGTTCTCATGGCAAGGCAAGAGAAAGATGTGAGGGCCCCTGAGCGAGGCCGTGAGGGCCCCTGAGGAGGCCATGAGGGCCCCTGAGGAGGCCATGAGGGTCCCTGAGGAGGCTGTGAGGGCCCCTGAGAAGGCTGTGAGGGACCCTGAGAGAAGCCATGAGGGCCTCTGAGGAGGCTGTAAAGGACCTTGAGAGAGGCCGTGAGGGACCTGAGGAGGCCATGAGGGCCCCTGAGTGAGGCCGTGAAGGCTCCTGAGGAGGCCGTGAGGGCCCGAGGAGGCTGTGAGGGCCCCTGAGGAGGCTGTGAGGGCCCCTGAGGAGGCTGTAAAGGACCTTGAGAGAGGCCGTGAGGGACCTGAGGAGGCCATGAGGGCCCCTGAGTGAGGCCGTAAAGGCCCCTGAGGAGGCCGTGAGGGCCCTGAGGAGGCTGTAAAGGACCCTGAGTGAGGCCGTGAGGGACCCTGAGGAGGCCATGAGGGACCCTGGGCGAGGCCATGAGGGCCCCCAGGTGAGGCTGTGCTTTCTAAGACAAGGCGCCGAAAGCAAGATGAGGGAAAGGCTGCTGGCCAGGCTCGTATCCAGATGAACGGTCTGTGCTGAAGGAAGCCAGGACGGAGAAACCTCCTCTGACCAGGTTCCTCAGCCGGGTCCGCCCTACCCTGCCAAGCCCCTGTGGGGTTTTTCCTCAGCGACGCCCAGGGAGTCCAGGCCTCACGTGTGTGTCAGAGTCAAGCTGTCGCCCACACAGGGCCCAGCCCCCACGCCAGCAGGACTTGGTGGGAGAATCTGGCTCCCATCTTGGCCCTGCAAAAGACAGACAGACAGACAGACAGACGGACAGACAGACAGACAGACAGACAGACAGACAGAGGGGAAAAAAGAAAGGAGAAGGAAACAGTTTCTGCTTCTCCAGGGTCATTTTTCACCCCCTTGGGGCCATACCATCACAGTGGAGATTTTAAGAGCCCCTTGGTTAGACCAGGAGGAGTGGAATGTTCTCGTCTGGACTGGAGCGATAATACTAGGGATAATAATCAGATCAACACGATTTTCATAAATTATATGTTTTTTCTTTTTGCGTCACATCTGGCAATGTTCAAGGGTTCCTCCTGGCTCTGCACTGAGGAATTACTCCTGGGACCCTATGGGATGCTGGGACTTGAACCCGGGTCTGCCGTGTGCAAGGCAAATGCCCTCCCCGCTGGGCTATCGCTCCGGCCCCAATTTTAATCATTTATACCGAATGTCACGGAAGATTGCACCCGCAGACTCGGCAGGGCGCCTTTCCTTCTGCTTAACGGTTCTTTCCACCGGCCAGGTGGCCAGCTGGCCGCACCGTCCCCACAGTGCCGCCAGGGGGCGTCCAGCACCGACTGGCCCCACGGGCAGGGTTCCGGTGGGGAGAAGCACCCAGTCTCGCTCTTGGGGCACGGGTCCACCCACCATCTTCTCTCCTCCTCTGCACCCAAGTCCACGTCGTGCACCCCGTTTCCTCCGTCAGGACCCAGTGCAGAAACCACCACTTCCAGGAAGCCTTCCTGGATTCTCAGACCAGGCCCTGGTTTCCCATCTGCTGTGACCCAGGGGGCCTACATGATCAGTTACTGCTTCCTTCCCCTAGGAAAATACCCGGACAGAACAGGCGGAGCGGGGGAGGGGTGGGTCTTGGGGAAGCTGCAGGTGTGAGCTGGCTGGTGAGATCGGGGAACAAGGCGGGGCCCGGGGCCCCAGGCTGGGGCTCCCCCACGACCTGATTCTTACACCAGAGCTAAGACGATCCGTCAGTGCAGTGGGGGGAGTTTATACTGGATTTTTGTTTCTATTCTGACCGAGAGACCAGGGGGCTGGAGAGATAGGACAGCGGGCAGGGTGTTTACCCTGCACATGGCCGGCCCGAGTGTATCCCCGGCACCCCATACGGTCCCCTGAGCCCACCAGGAGTGATCCTTGAGCACAAAGCCAGGAAGAACCCCAGAGTGCGCGCAGGTGTGGCCCCAAAACAAATAAAGGACCGACAGGCTGGTTTTGAAACTATTTGATCGTTGCCCAAGCCAGATCCAGCTGAGTGTCTATGTGCAGGGGTCAGCGACTCGGGTTTTACCTCAGAATATAGATACAATAAAGATACAATCAGCAACGCAGAGAGCCAGAGTGCGCTACAGGCAGAGCTGGACAGAGCCCAGCGCCGGCCACCCCGGTGCCCCTGTGCCTGGTTCCCCTGCAAAGGGTACCTTGGACTGGAGCAATAACGCAGTGGGGAGGGCGTTTGCCTTGCACGTGGCCGACCCGGGTTTGATTCATGGCATCCCACATGGTCCTCCGATCACTGCTAGGAGTAATTTCTGAGTGCAGAGCCAGGAATAACCCCTGTGTGCCGCCGGTGTGACCCCAAAATGTAAAAGGAAAGAAAGAAAGAAAGAAAGAAAGAAAGAAAGAAAGAAAGAAAGAAAGAAAGAAAGAAAGAAAGAAAGAAAGAAAGAAAGAAAGAAAGAAAGAAAAAGAAAGAAAGGAGGGAGGGAGGGAGGGAAGAAGGAAGGAAAGAAAGAAAGAAAGAAAGAAAGAAAGAAAGAAAGAAAGAAAGAAAGAAAGAAAGAGAGAGAGAGAGAGAGAGGAAGGAAGGAAGGAAGGAAGGAAGGAAGGAAGGAAGGAAGGAAGGAAGGAAGGAAGGAAGGAAGGAAGGAAGGAAGAAGGAAGAGTATCTTTGTTTGAAGATGCTTTTCCACGGAGGGTCAGGACTCACAGAGTACCCCGAAGTTTCTAGTTCCATGACTCGTAAATTGCGGTTTTCTTCATAGTAACCTCGGGGAAGGGCAAGTGGGGTGAACAGAGTCAAACTGAAGAAGAGGAAAGAGGGGTCCGGGCGACAGTGCTGCAGGGGGCAGGGGGGCCTTTGAACTGCATTTGGCCAGTCTGGGTTGGATCCTCGCACCCTGACCCCACCAGAGTGATCCCGGAATGCAGCATTACCCAGAGTACCGGGAGTAAGTCCTGACCCCGCCCCACCGAAAAATAAGTCAAGAAAACGGGTCGGACATCTGCACGATGGAATACTACGCAGCTGTCAGGAAAAACGAAGTCATGAAATTTGCCTGTACGTGGATGGACGTGGAGAGTGCCAGGCTGAGTGAAAGGAGTCAGAAGGAGGGGACAGACATGGAATGACAGCAGTCACTCACGGGACATTAAAAATACACATAGTGGAGGGGGGCTGGAGCGATAGCACAGCGGGTAGGGCGTTTGCCTTGCATGCGGCCGACCCGAGTTCGAATCCCAGCATCCCATATGGTCCCCTGAGCACCGCCAGGGGTAATTCCTGAGTGCAGAGCCAGGAGTAACCCCTGTGCAGAGCCAGGTGTGACCAAAAACCAAAAAAAAAAAAATACACATACTGGAAGACTAGTGTCCAGGGCCAGGGAGAGCAGGGGGTAGGCGGACTGGTCAGTGGTTGGGACTCACCGCAGGTGTGTGTCGGGCTGAGGTAGGTAAGATAGAGAGACCCGGATGACAGGAATAGCGGGGAAGGGTCACGCTGGACCAGAGCTGAGGTTAAAAGTTGGTAGGGGATTTTCCTGATAACCTTTCAGTATCAATATTGCAAACCACAATGCCCAAAAGGAGAGAGAGGGGGAGGGAGAGAAAGAGAGAGAGAGAGAGAGAGAGAGAGAGGAGAGGAAGGAAGGAAGAGGGAGAGAGAGAGGGAGGGAGAGAGAGAGGGAGAGAGGGAGGGAGGAGGGAGAGGGAGGGAGAGAGAGAGGGAGAGAGGGAGAGAGAGAGGGAGAGAGAGAGGGAGAGAGAGGGAGAGAAAGAGAGGGAGAGAAAGAGGGAGAGAGAGAGGGAGAGACGGAGAGAGAGGGAGAGAGAGAGGGAGAGGAGAGGAAGGAAGGAAGAGGGAGAGAGGGAGGGAGAGAGAGGAAGAGAGACAGAGAGGGACAGAGAGAAGGAGAGAGAGAGGAGAGGAGAGGAAGGAAGGAAGGAAGAGGGAGAGAGGGAGGGAGAGAGAGGAAGAGAGACAGAGAGGGACAGAGAGAAGGAGAGAGAGAGGAGAGGAGAGGAAGGAAGAGGGAGAGAGGGAGGGAGAGGGAGGGAGAGAGAAGGAGAGAGAGGAAGAGGGACAGAGAGGGACAGAGAGAAGAAGGAGAGAGAGAGGGAGAGAGAGAGAGAGAGAGAGAGAGAGAGAGAGACAGGGAGGGAGAGGGAGAGGGAGAGCCCCAAGGCCCAGCTCCTAGGGCACCGGCCCCAGCCCTGGGATCTGCCCTGAGGGTGGGCAGAAGGGGCCAGGGCTCGGGTCCCCGGGGAAGCCACTTGCGGTGGCTGCGTGGACAGTCCCATCCCACCTTTTCTTCTTTCTTTGCAGGAGTATTGACCACACCCAGCTGACCCCTGGCTCTGCGCTCAGGGGTTACTCCTGGTGGTGCTCTGGGGACCATATGGGATGCCGGGATTCGAACCCAGGTCGGCCGCGTGCAGGGCAAGTGCCCTCCCCGCTGTATGACCTCTAGCCTGAGCTGCCCCTCACTTTTCCCTCCACACCAGGCCAAGTGGGGTGAGCCGTGGGGGGCCCAGGCACACCTCAGGCTGGGTGCAGGGTACAAGAGCCGTAGCCGGGCACCCCCAAACCCAGGGTCCTGGGGCCAGTCTTTCCTCCTGGGTACCTTCCCCGGCACTTGCCTCTCTGCCACGGCTCCCCCCGGCCCCTGTGAGAGCCCCTCAGACACGCACTGGGGTTCAGCTGCCCGTTCCTCCGGGAGCTTGGGGACAGTCGCTGCCATGTGACCCCGTTTCTCTCCTCTGTGAAATGGGGCAACGCTGGTGGCTTTTGGGGCTTGCTGGGGGAGGGCTGTGGTGGGGGAGGGTGGTGGGGAGCATGACTGGCCGGGGTCGGGGGACTGGGCACAGCGCCCGCTCCAGATGGCAGAGATAAGGGCGAACGTGCTGCCCGCCTTCATTCCAGAGACGGACAAACCCGTTTGCCTCGGCCCAGCCCGACAGGCCTTGGCTGGCCGCACCCAGGCCCTACCTGCCGTCCCCACCGTCCCCCTGCCCCTGGCCTTACCTCGGGCCCTGGGGGGCGGGGATCTGGCTGCCCCGAGTGCCCAGACCCAGCTCGAGCCAGCAGCACTGGCGGTGGGGACCAGGGTTCGAGTCAGGTTGTACTAGAACCCTCCACTTCCGGCCACCCGTCTCGGGGCAGGGGTCACTGCCCTGTGGGGTCAGCAGCTGCTTCTGAGGTGCTGGCAGCCGAGTGTGGCCCCATGCTGCCCTGCTCGTGAAGGTGCCCAGAGCCTGGAAGCTTCCGGCGAACCCGGCCTGGATGGCGGCCCCGACAGCTCCCCGGGGCCTCGCGAGGGGTGTGAGGTCCTGGGCGCGCTCAGATCTCCGTGGGCCTTGCAGAGACGTTTCTGGGCCGAGTGTTTGCAGCCCACAAACCCCCCAAGTTTCCGATTCCAAGGTGCCTGTGCAGGGCCAGGTGGGCGCAAACTTTCTTTTGTTTTTTCTTTTTCTGCTTTTTGGGTCACACCCGGCGATGCTCAGGGGTTACTCCTGGCTCTGCACTCAAGAATTACTCCTGGTGCTCGGGGGACCCTATGGGATGCTGGGAATCGAACCCAGGTCAGTTGTGTGCAAGGCAAATGCCCTCCCTGCTGTGCTATCATCGCTCCAGCCCTGGGTGCAAACTTTCATATCCCAGGACTTCCTGCTTCTCCGGGCTCGGGGGACCGGGGTCAGCCCTGGGAAACGCCCACGGGAGAGGCCTTGGTCCTGGTTCTGCAGAGAACCTCATGGCTGTGCCCCGGGGCCCAGAGTGGTGGCAGGGGACCCTGGAGGTGTCCCCCCTCTTCCCCAGGCTGTTGCTTACTTTTCTCCAGCACTTTCTCCCCTTCCATGTCGGCGGGGGACAAGTCAGTTGCCCTCGAAGGCGAGATTCTTGCTTTATAAATCCGAGCTTTCACCCCCATCCCCACCCCCACCCCCATCACACTGGACATTTTTGGGGTTTTAGAAAATTATTATTTTAACTTTCCACCCCCACACCCAGATGTTCTCACCATATTTGGGCAAGAAAAGAAGACGGCTGTTTTGTTTCTTGGTGAGAAACCGCAGCATCTGGGAGAAGGCCATGGGGGGCTCAGACGTCCGCCTTCTCTCTCAGGGACGGTCCTGGCAGAGACTTCAAGAGCTGTCCTGTTTGTTCTAGAACAATCCAACCCTCCTGGGTGGGAATGTGAGTCCACAGGCTTGCTCAGGGAGAAGCCATGCAGAGTCTGGGGCGGTTAGGAACAGAGTCGCCCCCATGGCCGCCTGGCCCCTCCCCTGGGCACAAAGGGGAAACTGAGGCACGATGAGAGGAGCAGTTTGGGGGGTTTCAGTTTTGGGGGCCACACGCAGTGGTGCTCAGAGACTTCTTTCAGCTCAGTGCTCCGGCCATGCATCACTGAAGCTGGGACTCCCACGGGCAAAGGATGCTGGGAGCTGCCTCTCAGGCACCTGTCCGCCTCGGATGACATTCGGGTGAAGCTCCTGGGCAGGAGGACCAAGGCTCAGAGAAGGGAGGAGTGGATGCAGCAGCCATAGGACGGAGGGGAGGGCGCTTGCCTTGCATGCGATCCCCTCGGGTTCAATCCTCGGCATCCCTCATGATTCCCCAGGTGTGGATCTGTGCCAGGAGTGATCCCTGAGCACAGAGCCAGGAGTCAGCCCTGAGCACCACCACTGGGTATAGCCCCCCCACCGAAAAAACAGGGCTGGAGCGATAGCACAGCGGGTAGGGCATTTGCCTTGCACGCGGCCGACCCGGGTTCGATCCCCAGCATCCCCTATGGTCCCCTGAGCACCGCCAGGGGTGATTCCTGAGTGCAGAGCCAGGAGGGACCCCTGTGCATCACCGGGTGTGACCCAAAAAGAAAAACCAAAAAAAACAAAAACAAAACAGAAAAAAGGGGGTTGTTTCTCCCTACAGTCTCATGAAGGCTAAAGATCCGTGGGAGCAGGGTCCTGGAGCCCTGGCACACAGCAGTGGGCGCTTAGGGGAGGAGGACGCCTGCAGAACGGCCAGCTCAGACCCGCTTGGTCCCGGGCGGCCGCCGGAGGGTGTGGCCAGGGGCGGGGAGTATGTAAATAACCAGGCGGATCCCAGATATGGGCGGGGAATATGCAAATAGATCCTGATAGGAGGCTGAGGATTGGCCGGCGGGGCGGGCGGGGCGGGGCGCGCCCGATCCAGGTGCGGGCAGGGGCGCGCGCTCCGGCACCTGCCGCCCCGAGCCCGCGCCGTGGCTCTCTCCCGGGTCATGACTCCGCTTTGGACCCTGCTGGCCCTCAGCTGCCTGCGACGCGGTTCTGGTAAGGGCGGGGGAGGGGGGAGAGGCGGTGTTAGGTGAGGGGGTCCTGCCGCCTGCCCCCTGCCCTCTTCCCAGGGGTGCAAGAGGAGCCTGGACTCGAACTGGAACTGGCGGCGGGCGCTGGGGACTGGGACTCATGCGTGGGCACTGATGGAGCGAGTGCAAGGGAGAGCTCAGGCCTTGCATGTCAGAGCAGAGGGCTGTGAAGTAGGGTACAGGTGAAGAAAGAGGGGCGCCCCACCTGGAGAGCCGCAGGGGTACACAGCCACTCAGCACCGCGGGGTGGGGGGCGGGAGAGGGCCACAGCTCTGCAGGAACTCCTCCTTTCTGCTCGCGGCCACAGGTGGGGGCCGGGGTGCTGCCCAGACCTGAGTCCAGGCCCTAAGTATGTTCGAGGGGGAGCGGAAACCCCGTGGCCAGTTCTGGGGCACCCCACACGGGCAGGTGTGGGTTAGGGTGTGGGAGGCGGGCTGCCCAGGCAGGGGCGCCCATTCCGATGGGCGTGACCTCCTGGCCCTTCCTGCCCCCTCCAGGCGTGGACCTCCAACCCCAACTGGCCAGTGTGAACCTGGCCACCAACAACCCCACGCTGACCACGGTGGCCCTGGAGAAGCCGCTGTGCGTGTTTGACAGCGACGCCCCCCTGCCCGGTGCCTATGAGGTTTTCCTGTATGTCCTGGTGGACTCCGGTAAGGCCGGGCTGTACTTCCCGGGGCAGAGGGCGGAGCCAGCGGGCAGAGGGGCAGGTGGAGGCCCGCCCTCGTGAGATCCTCCGCGTCCACCCCACTGTCTGCGGGACGTGCGCTGTGGAGAGTGACCACCCCGAGCAGCTGGGTCACGCCAGGCCTTGCGTGCCCCGGAGCTGGCATTCACCAGGAAACTCCCAGGAAAGCGTGTGAGGCCAACACGGAGCGAAGAGCCCAGATGCCCCTGGCCGGAAGCCCAAGTCCTGCAGCTTCCAAGGGGTTTGGGCAAAGCATTTGGACTTGCTGACCACAGGCAGCCACCCTGGGAGAGAAGGACACTGCAGCCACGCCTCATTCACGAGCTCCAACGGACATCACTGTCTCCCACACCCAGTGGTGCTCAGGGAGCACTCTTTTTTTGGGGGGGAGGGCTCTGGGGAACTTTTTGGCTCACACTCGGCAATGCTCAGGGGACCCTAAGGGATGCTGAGGATCGAATCCGGGTTGGCGTGTGCAAGGCAAATGCCCTCCCCACTGTGCTGTCCCTCCGGCCCCTCAGGGGTCACTCCCAGTGGTGCTCGGTGGTGCTCAAGGGACCCTACGTGGGGAGAGCCAGCGCCTTAGCCCCCGGGGTCTCTCTCCTCAGTGTGAAGAGGAGACTGTGACCCGCCCGGTTCCCCACGCCCCTCCCCCACTTCACAGACCAGGACTTGAGGGGAAGGGACCTACCCCAGATCATCCCCCAGAGAAGGGCGTGCCCTCGGACCCAGCGTTGTCCCCCCTCCCCCCAGCCCTACGAAGGTCCCTTCCCGTTCTGTAGAAGAGATTTGGGGGCTGGGGGGTGACCAGAGAATGTGGGGGGAGGCCTGCCGGACGGTCCCTATGCGGGGTGGGCAGTTACGGAGCCGTTCCTGTCGGTCTTCTCGTGGGCAGACTCAGAGCAGCCTCTGTGCACGCAGGGCCCCAGCACCGGGGTGTCTGCGGAAGGACGCTTGCATGCGTGTGAGTGTGCCTGCCTGTGCCTGCATGTGTGCCTGTCTGCTTGCCTGCGTGTGTAACTTCCTGTGAGCATGTGTCCCTACATGTGTGCCTGCCTGTGCGTGTGTGTGCCTGTATGCACATGTGCATGTGTGCCTGCCTGTGTGTGTGCATACATGTGTGTGCCTGCGTGCTGGGTGCCTATGCATGTGCATGCCTGTCTGCATGCACGAATCCTTGTGTGCTTGTGTGCCTGCCAGTGTACATGTGTTCCTGTGTGTGCCTGTGTACATGTGTGCCTATCTATGTATATGTGTACCTGCCTGCATGTGTACATGCATGCGTGTCCATGCCTGCTGTGTGTGCATGTGTGTGCCCGTGTGCCTACTTGCATGTGTGACTTTGTGCACACATGTCTATGCATGTGTGCGTGTGTGTGTGCCATCATGGGTGCCTGCCTGTGTGTGTGTGCATGCCTGTGTGCATGACTGTATGTGTGTGCCTGCCTGCGTTCATGCCTACATGTGTGTGCAACTGTGTGCATGCCCACATGCGTGTGTACATGTAACTGCATACATGCCTACATGCGTGTGCATGCCTGTGTGCGTGGCTCTGAGCCACGCTATCCAGGACCTCACTGGCTCTGCCTCTCCAGAGAGCACCTGGAACGCGTCGGTGCAGGACGGCCGCGGGTCCCCGCTGAGCACCTCGTTCCAGCAGGCAGAGGGAGGCAGGAGGGGCCCCTACAAGGCCGCGGCCTTCGCCCTGGCGCCCTGCGGAGACCTGCCCAGCTTGGAAGCCGTCGGGGACCCGTCCCGGGTCTCGGCCATCCTCAGCGCCTACCTCATCCGGGTGGGCGACGACGGGACCTGCCTGTCCGACCCCAACTTCCGGGGCCTCTGCAACCCGCCCTTGGCGGGGGACACAAAGTACAGGTGGGCGTCTGCAGCCAGGGCGCCAGCGTAGGGGCTCTCTCACCCGGGTCTCCTGGTCTGGAAGGGAACTGTGGCCCCGAGACGTCAGGGCTCACGCAGGCCCAGCGTGAGCCCCCTCTGGTGGCCAGCCCCATCCGGTGCTGCCCACATCTGAGGCCAGGGGCCCTGTGCCTGGTCGGGACACCCCCCCCCCCCCCCCCCCGCCATGAGCTTCTGTGGATGAGAGCTGGAGCCCAGCCTGACCCGGGCACCCTGACCTGTGCACCCTGACCCGGGCACCCTGACCTGCGCTCCCTGACCTGGCCACCCTGACCCCGGCACCCTAACCTGCGCACCCTGACCCAGTCACCCTGACCTGCGCTCCCTGACCCGGCCACCCTGACCCAGCCACCCTGACCCGGGCACCCTAACCTGCGCACCCCGACCCAGTCACCCTGACCTGCGCTCCCTGACCCGGGCACCCTGACCCGGGCACCCTGACCCGGGCACCCTGACCTGGGCACCCTGACCCGGGCACCCACAGTCCCTGCGTCTCTTCCCCGCTAGGCCCGCTCTCTGCAGCCACCAGCGGGCGGCACAGTCCCTGTCCACCCCCAGGACCCCTCCCTCCCCCTGGTCTGCAGGACCCGCCCCATGCGTGGGGGCTTGGGCACGGCCACCCCCTCTTCAAGTCAGAGACTGGGGCCGGAGTGACAGCACAGCGGGGCAGCGGGCAGGGCCCTGCCCTGGCACGTGGCTGACCTGGAAGACCCCTCGGAGGGTGCTCAGAGCTTCCTCCTGGCTCTGTGCTCAGGGACCACTCCTGCTGGGGCTTGGGGGACCCTGAGGGGTGTCGGGGTTGAACCCCATCAGCATATGCAAGCAAGTGCCCTCCCTGCTGCCCTGTCGCTGGACTCCCTCCCCTTTTCAAAGTCCCTTCTGTGAGCCCAAGGGCCAGCCTGGGGACAGAGGACAGCGGTGTGTGTCTAGAGGGAGGCGGAGGCAGGATTGAAGGCTCCCTGGAGGAGGGGGCAGCCTAAGCGGGAGAGGGGCAGAGAGGTCTGTGCCAGGAGCAGGAGGTCCTGTCACACGGGGCGCGCCTCACAGCCCCCGACCTCTGCAGTGCCCCCCACAGCGCTAGTGACCCCCCCACTGCCGGGAGCCTCGGGCTCCCAGGGGTCACAGTGCTCCTCGCTCTGTGCTCCAGGTTCAAGTACGTCCTCGTCAACGTGTCCAGCGGACTGGTGCAGGAGCAGACGCTGTGGTCAGACCCCGTCCACACCAGCTGGCGTAAGTGGAGCTGACCCAGACCCCCGGGAAGCCGACCCCGGATGGTGGGCGGGGAGGGGGGGAGTGCCCTGCGGGAGGCCAAAGGGAGGGCTGGGGGCTGGGCACAGCCTCTGCCCAGCACCGCCAGGAGAGACCCACGACACCCACCCGAGCACTGCCCACTGCCGGGGATGGCCCTGAGCACCCCTCCCAGAGTCCTCCTGGGCCCTGGGCCTGGGTCGGCAGGAGGGACTTGGCTGATTTGGCCTGTGAGAGCAGGGGCGTGGGCAGGGGAGGGGCAGAGGGAGAGGGAGAGGAAGAAGGAGGGGAGGGGAGTGTCAGCAGAGGGACAGGAGAGGGCAGAGGCAGGGGAGGGGTTGAGGGAAAGGGAGATGGAGGGACAGGGGAGGGGCAGTGTTAGGGGGGAAGGGGCAGGGAAGGGGTGTGTTAGGGGAGGGGCAGGGACAAAGGTAGGGGAGGAGCAGGGGGAGGGATGGGGAGGGGCAATGTTAGGGGAAGGGAGGGGCAGTGTTAAGGGAAGGGCAGGGACATTGGGAGGGGAGGGGCAGGAAGGGGCAGGGATAGAGGAGGGGCAGGGGAGGGGAGGGGCAGAGAGGGGCAGGGATAGAGGAGGGGCAGGGATAGAGGAGGGGCAGGGGAGGGGAGGGGCAGGGATAGAGGAGGGGCAGGGGCAAGGGGAGGGCAGGGGAGGGGAGGGGAGGGTGGGGGCAGGGACAGGCTCAGCTGACAGTCCCCAGGCCTGGCCTGGAATTTGCCTCCAGGCCTGGGAGTTTTTTGGGGTGTCTTGGGACCCGGGTGCCCGCGCCCAGGTGGGGTCTCTCCCCACCGCTCTGGCCGACCTTGAGGTGGAAGTTTCTGGGGCCTGTGACCCCCCCACTCCTCTGGAACCCTCTTCCCACTGCCTCGAGCCCCCCACGACGGGCAGCTCAGGGCCCTCAGGCTGCTCTGGCGGGAGGGGGGGTCCTGCCCGCCTCTGTGACACGCTGGGCCCTGCATCCCCCTGGAGACGGCCCTGCTCGCTCTGAGGCCCCCGGGCTGCTCGGCTCCTCAGCGCTGCTCCTCCCCAGTGCTTCCCTGCTCTTGCTTCGTTGGGTAATCCAGGCCAGAGCTCCAGGCTCAGTGCTCTGAGGGCCGACTGGGGGGGCAGAGCACGCAGGGAGCTGCCTCGGGCCCTCGGGCCTGGGGTTGAGTCTGGAGGCCCTGACGGGCCCCCGAGCTGCTCCAGAATGGGGGTGCGAGGGGGCCAGCGGGGACCAAGACCCCTGAGGCTCCCCGGGGCATGGTCGGGAAGAGACTGCTTGCTGGGACCACAGACTGTTCATGCGGTTCCCAGAGGCGACAGGGGCCCAGGGCAGAGGGGGCGCCTGGCCGCCCCTGGGCCCCCGCGCTGTCCCCGCACTGCCTCCTGTTTAGGGCTGGCCTGGAGGTGCAGGACCCCCGGGAACTCCTCACCTGCCAGCGGTGCGTGGGGGGCTGAGCCGGGCTCGGCCACGGCCGCTGGGCCTCTGGCCTCGTCCTCTGGCCCCTGAAAATGTATTTTTGTCTTGGGGCCACGCCTGGCACAGCTCAGGGCTGACTCAGGGGGTGCCGGGCACTGACCCTGGGCCGCCTCCTGCGAGCCAAGTGCCCTCCCCGCTGTCCCATCCCCTCCCCGGGGCCCCCAGTGATAATCTAAAATGACGCGGAGGGCGAGGCCTGGGGCGTTGGTGCCAGGGCTGGGGCTCATGCGGGAGCCGCAGGGGCGCAGAGAGATGAGACGCGCCAGGGGATGGGGGGAGGGCACGGGGCGAGGGGCTCCAGCGGACACCCCCAGCGGTGACGGAGCCCCTGCCACAGCCGCCCCCTACGCAGCCATCGACACGTGGCCGGGCCGGCGCAGCGGGGGCATGATCGTCATCACGTCCATCCTGGGCTCCCTGCCCTTCCTCCTGCTGGTGGCCTTCACCGGGGCCGTCGTGCTCAGCCTCATGTGAGTTTGCGGGGGGGGGGGGGGGACACCCAGCACCAGTGGCCTCCTGCCTGCGGAGACCCCGGAGACGGGGCGGCCCGGGGCAGGGGGCCTTGGCCACTGCGGGGGCTTCTGAGCAGCCACCGGCTCTGGCACTGACCGCTGACCGCTAACCGCTGACCGCTGGGCTTCTCCCTCCTCTCTGCTCTGGGCGTGAGGTGGGCAAGGCAGTGCCCGGTCCATCCCATCTGCCTGCGCAGTTGTGGGGTTAGGTGGAAACCCCTGTCCCCGGAGGCTGGCGTTGAGGTCTCAGAGCAGCACCCTCAGAGCCGGGGCTCGGGGGGAGGCAGCCCAGGTGCACCCGGCCCCGAGTCGGACCCTGACCCCTCAGCGTGGGCCCCGAGCACTCTGAGGTGTGTCCCTGGAGAGGCTCAGCAGGGGCCAGGCAGCCCAGCCCAGCAGACCAAGCACCACAGGGGAGTCCCAGACCCCCACACTGCTGGAGGCGGTGTGTATCACACACACACACACACACACACACACACACACACATGCACCTGTGCACACACACATGCACACAGAAGCATGCATACACACATGCACACACGCGAATATATACAAATGCATGCACACACATATACATGCAAAAACACATGTACACCCATGCTGACACATGCACACTCAGGCATACATACATGTGCACACATGCACACACAAGCATGCATATGCACATGCACACATATGCACACACATGAATACATGAGCATGTGTACACACATAAACACATATGCACACATGCACACACACTCATGCATGCATACACACTCATGCACAAGCACACAGGGCCGGGACCCCTGCCCCGACAGCTCTGACCCCTGTTTACATCTGATCCAGATTCTCTGTCCCCCCTGTGTGGGCAGCCCCGGAGGCCAGGGCGGGTCCTGCCTGAGCACGGCGTGGCAGGGGTTGGGGGGCCTCCAATGTCTCCAATGTGCTCCTCGGCACGGGGGCAGGGGCTGGGGGATGTCAGCACCCAGAGGGAATCTCACTGCCCCTGCGAGAGGAAAAGCGCCGGAGACCGCCGGGAAGACAGGGTGGCAGGGAGGGAGCTCGCACGGGTAAAGCACTGGCCTTTTCCTTTTGCTTTTTGGGTCACCACATGGGATGCCGGGGATCGAACCCAGGCCGGCCACGTGCAAGGCAAACGCCCTCCCCGCTGTGCTGTCACTCCCGCCCCTAAAGCACTTGCCTTACGCGTGGTGACCCTGAGCACAGAGCCAGGAGTCAGGCCTGAGCACCGCCGGGTGGCGCTAAACTCCCCTTTCCCCCAAATGTGTGGGGTCACTGGGGGCGGGGCAGGGAACCTGGAATCGGACTGGGGGTTGAGTGATCACAACATAGAGCCGATGAGATGCACAGAGTCCAGGGTGTGTCCAGTGGACAGTGCCCTCTGGACAGTGCCCCCACCCACAGTGCGATTCCTCTGTTCCAGGCCTTTATTTCTCCTTCCCACCACCCCCGCCCCAGCTCCTGTGGCACCCGGCTTCCCACCTGGCAACCCCTCCCCACCCCCAGACCTTCCCCTCGAAGGCCTGGAACATCCTTCTCTCAAAGGGCAATGCAGACCTCCTCCTCCAGAAAGCCCTCCTGGGCTTCCCCCCCCCAGCTCATCCATTTAGTCTCCCTATAGTCTGCTGAGGTCTGCCTTGACTTATAATGTTAGCTCTCTTCTCTTCTCTTCTCTTCTCTTCTCTTCTCTTCTCTTCTCTTCTCTTCTCTTCTCTTCTCTTCTCTTCTTTTCTTTTCTTTTTTGTGGGGGTGTGTCACACAGTGCTGGGACTGGAACCCAGAGCCTCACAGAGTCGAGGCTTGTACTCCGCCTCTGAAGCCACACGACTGCTCTGGTGATCCTTGGGGCTGTGGAACAATGGCCTCCCAGGGCCCAGTGCTCCGGAAGAATGAGAAATAGTAGGGGGCGGAGCACCAGCACAGCGGGGACAGTGTTTGCCTTGCACGCAGCCAACCCGGGTTCGATTCCCAGCATCCCATAGGGTCCCCCGAGCACTGCCAGAGGTGATTCCTGAGTGCAGAGCCAGGAGGAACCCCTGTGCCTCGCCGGGTGTGACCCAAAAAGCAAAACCAAACAAACAAACAAAGAAAACCTAAGAAAATAATAATAATAACAACCTTTAGTATTAGGTTTGGGGTCGCGCCGAGTGGTCCTTGGGGCCTCCCCTGTGCCGTGCTCCTGTGCCGTGCTGGGGCTGCTCCCTGCGACGTGGTCTCAGGGACGGAATCGGGGCTCCCACATGCGGGGCGTCTGCACGTCTGCGGCCCAAGCACTCGAGGGTGTTCCGGAAGCTCTCAGAGGTGGTGCCCCCAGGGCTGGCACTGCCAGCGCCCCGGGAAGCTCGTTCCCTGGTAAACGCCGCGGCTTCGCTGAGTCTGGCCCCGGGCCCGAGTTCGGGCTCTCCAGCCGCAGGTCCCCTGGGCACTGCCTAGGAGTACCCCTCCCCCCCAAAGAAGCCCACACCAGTGGGGTGACATCCCTGAGGGGCGGAGCGCGGGCTGGCCTGCACCCGAACTAACCCTGCGCCTCCCCCCAACCCCCCACCCCTCCGCCCTCGAGCAGAGACATGGGCGGCTTTGACGGGGAAACGATGCACGACTCCCAGATCACGCAGGGGACGGCCCCCAAGTCTCAGGGCGCTGCTGAGCGTCCGTACCCGTCGGTGGCGAGCCGAGGGCCAGCCCTGGACCGGCCCGAGGCGTACGCCAGCAAGCTCCAGGACTGAGCCGGGGAGCGGGGCCGAGGGCGGCCACGTCCACACCGCGCCCAGCCGCCCAGGGGAGACCAGAGATACTGGACCGACTGCTGGAGAACTTCTAATAAAAGCCTCCCAAGATTCGGGCTTCTCTCTGGATCGACAGTGTGGGGGAGGGAAAGGGGGAGGGGTGTGGGTGCAGGAGCAAGTGGACATGCCTGGACACGCAGGGCCCGGCATGGGGGTGGGGTGGGGCTGTTTCCTCAGAGCGGAGGCAGCGAGGATGAAGAAAACCAGGGCTGGACTGGGAGGGTGGTCAGTCCAGGCATGCCCGAGGCCTCGAGTTTGACTCGCAGCTCGGCAAGGCTATCAAAGCTCTGCTGGGTGTGGCCCCCAGAGGCCCTGAGCACTGCTGGGTGAGGCCCCTTGGAGTCCCTGAGTACTGCTGGGTGAGGCCCCTTGGAGTCCCTGAGCACTGCTGGGTGAGCCCTCCCAAAGCCCCTGAGCACTGCTGGACAAGCCCTCCCAGAGGCCCTGAACATTGCTGGGTGAGGCCCCTGGAGTCTCTGAGCACTGTTAAGTGAGCCCTCCCAGAGCCCCTGAACACTGCTGGGTGAGGCCCCTGGAGTCTGAGCACTGCTGGGTGAGCCCTCCCAGAGCCCCTGAGCACTGCTGGGTGGCCCCTTGAGTCCCTGAGCACAGCTGGGTGAGCCTTCCCAGGGCCCCTGAGCACTGCTGGAAATGTGACTCCTGCCCGTGGGCTGCTCTCGATGTCACAGGATTCAGGCGACCCCGGGAGCAGGCGCTGAAGGTTTAGGTTCGGGGTTCGGGAGCGGACGGGGGGGGGGCACTGCTCCTCCCATCACTCCCTGCTCCCACTGGCCTTTACCTGCCGCATCCCTCCCGGAGACTAGGAGAGCACGGGGGTTCCCTCATCCCTCCCGGAGACTAGGAGAGCACGGGGGTTCCCTCATTCCTCAGCAGAGGTCCCCAGCGCCCGGCCCTGGCGGGGGGCACGGCGGCAGGACTTTCCTGCGGCTCTGCGTCCTGGGTCGGTGGGGGGGGGCGGGGGCTGGTGGCACCGGGAGCGTTTCCCGAGCGTTCCTGGCCTCCAGCGGCTGCAGCTGCGGCGCGACTCCCTGCGGCGCGGGCACTGCCCGGCGGGAAAGCCCTGAGCCCCGCATGCGCGCGCGCTTCCTGCTGGCTAGCCCTGGCCCTCCCCTGCGCGCGCTCAGCCTCCTTGGCACACGCCCGCCCTGTGTTTGTAGGGACTCACTTGCACACCCGCGCGTTTGCACACACCCACTTTATTTGCATGTTTCCTGGCACGCGCCTCTCTCGTTTGCATGACCTCATTTGCATGCGGCTTTGGCGCTGCGGACGCGAGCGTGCCCTCCTACCTCCCACGACCGACCGCTGCCCGCTTCCCATCCCTGCCACCTTGCCGCCCGCCTGGGCCTCTCAGGCGCCTCCTAGTCTGCAGCTCCCTGTGGCTTCCGTTCCTCGGTTCTCCGGCCCAGCGCTCCTCTCGCTGCTGCTTTGGTTTCCCCGTCACCTGAGCTAGGTGTCAGGCGGTGCCAGCCAGGCCGGTTCCTTTGCAGGCTGGCTGCAGGCAGGCGGGCAGGCAGGGAGCTGGCACTGGTGCCCAGAGAGTGTCCGGCCTGGCTTTGGGCTTCCTGTGCTGCAGCGCGGAGCTGGCCAGTCGCCCTGAGCCCTGTCCACCTGTCAGGGGCCCAAGGGAGCAACCTCCAACCTCGAGCCCCTTCCCGCTCCAGCTCCCCCTCCACGGAGGCAGCAGGGGGGAGGGGCTGCCCACTCCCAGCCAGCCCTGTGCCATGTGAGCAGAGCAAGGTGGGCTGGTGGGCGAGTCTGCGGGACTCTGGGCTGGACTCGGGCTTCCTAGAAGCTTCTAATTAGAAACGCCCACAGAGCCATTTCTCTGGAGCCGCCCGCACTATCCATCCCTGCAGGGCCGTGGCCTCACCTGCCCCGGTCCCCGTGGACACGCCGCGTGACTCGGGACAAGCGAGCCCCTCTCTGGGCTCTGAGCGGGAGTGGGCAGGGTGGGGGGGGGGTTCTGAAAGCGGGGGAAGGCAGCTGCAGAGAGACGGTTCCACTCCCCCACCCCACCCCAGTTCTGATCTCTCAGAAATCTCCATCGGTGGAATCCGGGCCCCCAGGCTTCAGAGGCCCGAGTAGGTCACACGCGCAGAACCGCAGGCCCAGCGTGCTCCAGCCTTTTGCACAGAGCTGGGCCCGAGCCGTAGGGCCGCGGGGAGGGCGCTTGCCCTGCTGGTGGCCACTGCAGTTCAGAACTGGCACCCCAGGCCCTGCGAGGGGTGATCCCCGCATGAAGAGCCAGGAGTGAGCCTTGAACACTGCCAGGTGTAGCTGCGAAACAAAACAAATTCAGAAAACAGGAAATACACACACACAGGCATGCACACACATGCACCCACGCACACAACACACACACACATGCACACGTACACACATGGCAGCTGGAGGCATAGTCGGCTTCCACGCCCTGCACTGCCCAAAGGTCTCTGGAGAAGGCATTTATGTGCCTGCCTGGAACCCAAGTGGGCTCCGGAGGTGGGTGGGAGGCCGTGTGGATCGATGCTACGGAAACAGCAACGGCTTCCAGGCTCGGCACTCAGGGGGGCTCTCCCGGCGGGTTTGGAGGACCAGACGGGGTGCCAAGGATCAGGGCCAGGTCAGCCAGGTGCCAGGTGCACGGCCAGGGCTTACCCACCCTGGACTATCTCTCCAGGCCCAGAATCAGCGAGTGTGTGCCCTCTGGGCTCCAGCACGCATTTGCATATGCAAGTATGCAATGTTTTCCTGAGAGCAGATTTGCACTGCAGACCCCAGCACCACCCGGAACCCACCAGCCTGGGGCCAGGGGCCACACCCAACCCTGCCTGCAGCCAAGGTGGAAGCAGCACCAAATGTTTATGGTGAATTGGTGTTGTCGGGAGGGAGGGGGATCTGAAAGGTTTAATGAGGAGCTGGAGCGATAGCACAGCGGGGAGGGCGTTGGCCTTGCACGTGGCCGACTCGGGTTCGATTCCCAGCACCCATAGGGTCCCCTGAGCACTGCCAGGAGTGATTCCTGAGTGCATGAGCCAGGAGTAACCCCTGTGCATCGCCAGGTGTGACCCAAAAAGCAAAAAAAAAAAAAGAAAAAGAAAAAGACAGCTTTTAATATACCTACTCATATTCCATTAGGATTATGGAGTGTTTATTATATTATAAAATAAATAAACACCCATTTATTTTATCTAAATTTTTTTTTAAACTGCATTACGGTGATGCCGTGACGAAGCTTTCCTGTCTGTTGCGTTTCGGTCATACAGGGAGCGATCAAACGCTCAACCCCCCGCCAGTGCTCAATTTCCACCACCCACGTCTCCCGGTGACTTTAGCCGGGCAGGTGTTTTTGGTAACAAAGGGGCCTCGGGAGCAGCCCGGGTCCGTCCCACGGGGGCCGGGACGCAGGACGAGACCACGGGGCGCGGACACAGGTGCAGGTTCCGCCTGGCGAGCGTCGGCCCCGCCCCGTGAGCTTCCGCGCCTGCGCCCGACGCCCGGGAGAGGCGGCTTGGGGCGGGGCGCGCGGCGTGACCACGCCCCCATCCGAACGAGACACAAAGCGTGACCCCGCCCACGCTGGGGGGCGGTGGGGGACGCAAGGTTTTGGCCACGCCCTCACCGCCAGGGGCGGATCTGGCCACGCCCCCGACTGGGCGTGGCCTTCGGGCGCGGCGGTTGGTCTGGGCGGAACCTTCGCGCGCAGCGAGGCGGGCTCTGGGGGAAGACTTTGCGTGGCGCCACGGCGCGCCCCTGAGGAGCCGCGGCTGAGGCGGCTGAAGAGGCTGAGGCAGCTGAGGAGCCTGAGGCGGCTGAGGCGGCTGAGCTGAGGCTGAGGCGGCGGCTGAGGCGGCTGAGGGCGGCGGTGCCTCGGGCTCTCGCTCCCGTCCCGCTCGCGTCCCCCCGGCCCCCGGCCCTGCTCCCCTCAGCCCGCCGAGGCGCGAGGCCCGCAGGTGAGGGACGTCGGGGGCGGGCTCGGCGCCGAGACCCTCAGGACTGCGCCCTCCGGGGGAACGTCCCGGCCAGGACCCCGCCGCCCCCTCGTCATCTTCCCTGAGGACCCCGGGGCGCCTCGTCTCTCGGCCTCGCGCGGCGTGTGCGCCCCCTCCCCCCCTCGGGACCCCGTGTCCGTGAGCGGCCTGCGGGGCTGGAGCGCGGCTTGAGCGCTCTGCGGGGCGGGGGTCCGGGGCGGGGGGCGTGGCGCCGGCCAGGGCTGCCCCTCCCGGCCCCACCTGCACGGGTTTGGATTTGGGCGTTGCTCGGGGCCGACTCCCGGCTCCGTGCTCAGGGATCCGCTGGGGGAATCCGGCGGCGTGTCCGGGTTCGAACCCAGGTCTGACCGCTGCCCTGTCTCCGCCGCCGCTTTGGAGCGCGACTCCCGGAGGGCTTCCCGGAGGGGAGGGAGGGCGGCAGGTGAGAGACGGTGGGGGCGGGGGAGACTCCGGGCAGCGGTTCCGCGCCTGCCGCCCCTCCCCCAGCGTCCCTCCCCCCGGGAGAGCCCGGGCCGGACTCTGCTGTCCAGTGCTGCGCGGTGGCCCTCGCGCCCCTCAGTGTGGGGGGCGGATTCTACACTTACTCGACCTATTTAGTCTTTTTTTTGGGGGGTCCCACCCGGCGATGCTCGGGGGTCGCTCCTGGCTCTGTGCTCGGGAGTCATCCCTGGCGGTGCTCGGGGGACCCTCTGGGGTGTTGGGACTCGAACCCGGGTCGACCGCGTGCCGGGCGAACGCCCCCCCCCCCAAGTCCGCTCCCTGAGGGTCCGTTTGTTGTTGTCTGGCGGGGGCGGGGGGGCGCGCCCTGCGGAGCCTTGAGGCCGGCCCTGCCCACTGGGCTTCCCGGGGCCCAGCTCGGCTCTTTCCGGTGTTCACTGCGGCCTCTCGGGAGGGTGCGGGGCGGGGGCGGGGCCGTCCTTCTGGATCCCCTGGCCCCAGCCTGCCGCCGCCCGGCCCGCGCCCCCTTATCTGCCCGGCTGAGAGGCTGGAGGCTGGCGCGGACGGACGGGGGGTTGGGGGGGGCTGTTGCGCGCTGGGTGTCTCGCCGGCGGCGGCTTCCCGGAGGCCCTCAGGCCGGGGGTGGGGTGGACGGCGGATGAGCACTGGGCGGGCGAGCACTGAGCGGAGATCTGCCGCCGAGGAAGGCGCTTGGGACTGTGTGGGCGTGGGGGGCGGGGGGCGTGCCCTGCAGAGGGGCGAGATTCTGGCCTGGTCCGGGAGGGGGTTTGCAGCAGCCCCCACGGCCCAGCCCCTCTCCCGCGGTCCCACTCGGCGGCCGGAGCCTCCCTCCGGGCCCTCACGCCCGCCCTAGATCCTGGCCCGCCGCGGGCCGGCGCTGCAGGCCGTTTCCTCCTCCTCAGGGGCCGGCCGTGCGCCCCACGCCTCAGGACCACAGGCTTCTTTGGGCTGCGCCCTGCCACGTGTCGCCCCGCCGGGCAGGCCTCGGGAGGGAGCCCCGCGCTGGCCTCCCTGCGCTGGCTGGCGGGTGTCTGCAGTTGCGTCTCGGGGCGGCTCTGGCGTTGCCATGGTGACCGCCCTCAGGGGCCAGGTGAGAGCGCGGATAACCGCCCCCTGAGGGGACCTGCAGGAGCGACGCCACAAACACGCTCACGCGCTCACCTTGGTCAGGGCCCGCAACTGGGGGATGTGGTGGCGGTGGCGTGCGCGCGCGTGGGTGTGCATGTGTGTGTGCACGCGTGTGTGTGCACGCATGCATGTGTCTACGCGCTCTTGGCCGGGGCGTGCACACGGCCGGTCCCGGGTCCGAGTCACAGGGCCTTGCAGAACGGGAGTGAGGCGGGGTGGGGGCGCCTCACTCGCGAGCTGAGTCTCCAGCGCGGAGAACTGGGCGGGCCGGTCACCTGCGTGTGCATAACCATGCCGTGGTGCCGGTCTTGGTGCCGGTAGCGCTGACGCCAGGTCCACTGCCCGCCCCCAGAGCAGCGGGCAGTCTGCGGGAGTGAGCGGGAACAGAGGGAGGGAGGAGCAGCCCGGGCCAGGTGCGGGCGCGTGCGGGGCCTCAGTGGGAGTCCTGCCGGGAAGGGCTCAGATGAAAATGAGCGTCCTGGCGCCGCAGGGCAGCCCCTGGGCCGGGCCTGGGCACCGGCGCGTCCTCTGCGGGCGGCATGCCTGGTGCATGGCCTCCCGCTGTCTCTGGGCCGCCCCGTGCGGTGCTCAGGAGTCACTCCCAGCAGTGCCCAGGAGGCCTTGTGGGATGCCGGGTCGGACGGGCGCAGGCATGTGCGCGGGCAGGGTCCCACCCCGGCTCCTCGCTGGCCCCTCTGAGGAGAGTCTGGGAGCCCGGGAGGACGGGGGCTCCTGGTCTGGGCTCCACGGGCTCAGTGGAGGCAGAGTCTGTGACAGGCTCTTTACCTTAACAACGACGGTCTCGGCAGTCTCTCTCTCCACTGCCCCGTCTCTATGCCCCGTGGTTGCTGGGCCCAGCCCGGGTGGACAGGCCTGGGAATTAAGAGGCAGAAACAGAGGCAGAAACGGGGGAAGCCCGGGCCGGGGGCGCGGCCTGTCCGCAGTGCGGTGTTTGTTGCTGAGAACCAGCCGACAGCAGGAGCACATTCTGCAGTTGGGCTAGACTTTGCATACCGGAGGGTCGGTTAAATGTAAATGTGGATGTAGAGGGCCTCCTTAAGGGGAGGGCCCGGAGCACCCCGGGGCAGCCGCACTCTGGGTCCCACAGTCCCTCTGTTCCGTCTTCTCTCCTTTATTTTTTTGCTTCTTGGGTCACTCCTGGCTCTGCACTCAGGAATTACTCCTGGCGGTGCTCAGGGGACCCTATGGGATGCTGGGAATCGAACCCGGGTCAGCTGCGTGCGAGGCCAACGCCCTCCCCGCTGTGCTATGGCTCCAGCCCTCCTCCTCCTCTTTTCACCATGGTCTTTACTCCTTCCCACCCTCTCTGTGCAAGGTGCAGTGCTGGTGCTGAGTAGTGCTGAGACTCGGCTGCCGGTGGGACCCTGCTGGTGTCTCGTGCGGAGTGCGTGTGCCCTCCGGGTTTGACAAGGTCAGCTTCCAGGAGGGAGGCCTTTTGTCACAGGGTTGACCACGCTCTGGCCAGGTGCCGTAAGCAGGAAGTCGGGTCCCCCCCCAGAGTCGGCGAGTCGGGCACTAGGTGCCGGAGAAGGCTCGGGACCACGGGGCTGGGGACATGGGGGCTGTGCTTCACTAGTCCCGGCTAATGGGTCCGGAGTGCTTTGGGGGCCGTCCTGGGGCCTCCCCGCTGTCCTGTGTTCTGCCCTGCAGCAGCCTGAAGCCTGTCCTCTCCTCTTACCCCAGTTTGGGCGCTGGGGTGGGAGGAGCAAGGCAGTGCGACTGTCCCGGTGCCAGGTCATGAAATACTCACCATCTGGATACTGGGGGGGTGCCCCGGTGTGCAGCTGGGAGCACGCCCCAGCCCCTTGGGCTGTCCCCAGCCCGAGGCCTCGACTCCAGGGTTCTTGAGACTGCTGAGGCTGCCGCTGCTCAGTGACCTGTGCTGGGCCTGGGCTGCCTTTCAGAAAGGCTGCCGGTTGCTGCGATGACTTGGCTCTGGGCCTGCCGACTGTGGTGACGCCTGGGTCACCAAGGAAACGCAGGGACACAGCTTGGCGGGTCCCTGCGGGCTCCCATTCCTTCTGCCTGCACTCTGATTGGCTCGGAAGAATGTTCCGGAGGATCTGGGCCACCAAGGTTTCACTTTCTCACCGCCGCAGCCTTCCCCGCCCGAGGCCCAGCCGCGAGGAGACTCGGGTGCTTGTGCCGGTTCCTTGGGGTTTGGCGCTGATGCTCGTGTTGTTGCCTGAGGAACAGGAAATGAGGTAATGGGAGTCTGATGGGCTGTAGATGTCTAAATATGGGCAGCTGTGTTCGGAGGCGCAGGGTAATCGGGCCCCGGCCTGCGCTCTGGAGGCGCCTCTCGGAGAGTGAGGGACGGCCCTGGGCCTGGACCGGCTCTCAGGGACTCTCCTACGCTCTGTCAGAGGCTGTGCTTTACTGAAAACCTGGAGATGGTTTCACTTTAGGGGTGAGCGCAGCGTGTGGAGGTGCAGTTCGGTCTTGTGTTTGGGAGGAGTGTGAGTGGGATACACTGTTTCTGAGGCACAGCTGGCGGTGCTCAGGGCATGCTCCTGGCTCTGCACTTGGACTTGCTCCTGGCGGACTCGAGGAACCATGTGGGGTGCTGGGTGTTGTCTGCGTGTGAGGCCGACCCCCGCCCCTTGGATGCTCTCCAGCCCCGTGAATGGAGTATTTTGATTTTTCACTGTAGCTGTAATTGTCTGTACAAGGTGCTGGAGTAAATGTAGTTTTCTGAGGCTTTGTGCTGAGGCAGCAGGGTGGGCACGTGAGGGAGTGGTGCCAGGGGCTCCCGGGAGCTTCCTCTGAAGGGGCTCTGGGCCCTGTGGCGCCGGGGAAACCGCAGCGGTGTCAGCTCTGCGCCATTCCTGGCCTTAGGTGGCTGACTGGACAGCACTCCCGGGGCCCCGGGGCAGCCCAGGCCGCATGCCTGAGGCCTGAGCCGGGTCCCCAGCTCTGCCGCAGTGGCCTTGGTCACGCCAGCCTGCTGGGCCTGAGCGCTGAGCCCTTAGCCCCCCAGCTGCTCTGAATAACGCTGGGGTGGCCCCGGGACAACTCCCACCCCGGTCCTCAGTGTTGTCTTGCTGAGGTGACGGAAGCCTTCTCTCAGAGGCTGGGCTTCTCCCAGGGCAGCTCACAGGGTGTCTTACCCCGGGGGCGGAGGCTGGCTTTCTGTGGTGATGCTGCAGCGGGGGTAGGGAGAGGGAGTCAGGACCCCAGATGGGCCTGACTGAACTCCCAGCGTGCCTTGCACGGGAGGGACCTCAGCTTTCCCCGCCGCTCAGCACAAGAATCCCTGGGTCTGGCCGGTGAGCCGTGGACTGGGGACAGTCAGAGTTGGACACTGAGGTCCCAGAGCAGGTCCAGAGTTGCTCAGGAGCGTAGATGCAGGGGAAACCCCATCACTGACGGCTTAGTTAGGAACCAGCTGTGGGTCACAAGTAGCCCAGCTGTTTGGTGACTGTATTTGCATAGGGCGGGCGGGCGGCAGGAAGGCCGCTGGAGTGACCTGTTTCCGGCATCTCTGGCCCTCGGTGTCCTACCCTGGACCTGGGCTTTCTTTCCCCCCACACCGTGGAGTGCTCAGGGGCCACTCCCAGCTTATTCTCGAGGGTCACTCAAGGCAGTGCCTGGGATGAGCCGAGGCCTCCTGTCTGCCGGTCAGTCAGTTGAGCCATTTCTGCAGCCCCCTCCACCTTAGTGGGGGCTCTGAGCCCTGTCCCTTCCCTGTTGGCCAGTGGGAACAGGCGCTGAGACGGCTGTGCTTGGGTGCCCAAGGCTTGTTTCTCTGGGCGTCACTTCCCTGTGAAACCGAACAGTGCTGACACAAAAGCTGAGGCAGCAGAGCCGGGCATAGCTCTGGGCCTGGTGCAGGGAGCCCTGTGGAGTGGTTTATGCATGAGACCCTGCTGTCACCGAGCTCGTGAATCACCTTGCCTAAGATTAAGACCCAGCAAATCCTGGTGGTGTTTATGGTCTGAGTTACCCTGGAAAATCTAGTTGGAAACAAAAAGATTATAGCCCTGAAAAGGTGGTTCTCACTGAGGGCTGGTCACGTGGGAACTTCCTGGTTCCCCGCCCGCAGGCTGGGAGGCTGGGAGGCTGGGAGGTGGCTGGGCTGGATTGTGTGCGATCTTAGCGTCTGGTCCCACAGCTCAGCTGTTCTCCTCAGACATTCCTCCTGAATCATTTCTTTCTTTCCTTTTTTTTAAAAAAAAAATATATTGGCTTTTTGGGTCACACCCGGCGATGCTCAGGGATTACTTCTGGCTCTGCTCTCAGGAATTAGTGGGATGCGGGATGGAACCTGGGCAAACACCCCACCCACTGTGCTATCGCTCTGGTGCCCTCCTGAATCATGTCAAGCCAGATGAAAAGCTTTGTGCACAGAGATAGTCGTCATTGTGGTGGGTGTAGATAAGATGTATCCCCACCTGTGGTGCTGGGGATCAACCCAGGGCCTCACAGTGCAGGTTAGTGCTCTGCCCCTGAGCCACAGCCCTGGCCCCCAAGCTATTAATTTGGAGTTGTGAATCTTGTCTAGAAAATGTTTGTAAGTGTCTAGAGGCTAATATGCAAATGCAAACAGTTGCTGCTTCCAGGTAGTGAGATTATAGGATTTAAAAACGCTGTCTCTGACCTTTGTGTAATAGACCGGTCAGAACTGGGTGGGCGTGTCCTGGGAAACAGGCTCAGGAGGCGTTTGGCAATAAAGACCTTGTTGGTTTGATTCCTTTCCTGGGTCAGCCTGGAGTGATCTCATTTCTCTGCCTTGGGTTTCCGTCGGCCTTGGGGGGACTGGGCGCCTCACTGGGCCCTTCTCACAGCACCCCGCGTCCCCTGGAGCAGCAGCCTGCCCCGCAGCTCCTCGCCTGGCTTTTGCATTGAGTCATCCGTGTCCATGTCCCAGCACCTCCGGAATTGAGCCCTGCGATGCACAGCCCTGTGCCCATGTCCCCGAGTGCCTGCTGCCCTCCCCAGGGGCGCTGCACCCGCACCCGTCTGCGATCCTGCACACTGATAGTCGCTTTGTGTGGATTTTTATATGATTTATTTCTTTAGCAAAGAGTTTTGCTTTGAATCCCAACCCTTGCGTTCTTCAGGGTACTAATGGAACAATTTGTAACAAGGCAAAATAAGTCGCTTGATTGATTTTTCTCTTTAGGATTCCCAGATGGATTCTGTGGAAAAGACAGCACATCGAAGCGAGCAGAAATCAAGGTAAATGGAGTCCGTGCACTTCTGGGCAGGTCCCAGCCTCTCACCAGCCTCCTCTGTTGTGTCCCCGGACCACCGTGAGGGTTGCACTGCTGAGGGGCGGGGAGGGAACGCCAAGGCCAATTTCTGTCTTTGCCTTCTGCGTGAGAACAGTTCTTTTTCTGCCCACGGATTTGACCGTACATGATGACTGGGGGCCTTGGCTCCCACTCGGGCCAGGAAGAAATACTTAGCTCACAAGTGGATGCAGGAGTTGCTTGTTAGAAAGTGGCAGGCAGGAGCACTCATCAGTGGGTCAGGTTGTTAAGTGCAGAAAACTGTAAGACTTAGCAGTGTAAAGGAGGATCACTGGATTCACAAGTAATTTGCAGCTTCAAAGGAACTGAAATCATTGAGATTTTTTGTTTTTTGCGTGATATATTTGATTCATAGTTGTAAACCATCGTTCTTAAGTCCTGCTTTCAAAAATAAGCAAAAAAAAAATGGGGTAGGGAGTGAGCTAGTACAATGGGTAGGGCCCTTGCCTCGTACACAGCTGACTTCAATCCCCGGCACCCCATGTGGTCCCCTGAGCACCTCCAGTTGTGGCTCAAAAATAAAACCCAACAAAAAACCCACCAGAAACAAACCAAAAGAAGGTGAAAAACAAAACCAAATCCCATTCTTAGTTTCAGAACACTTAATAGTTTAATTTCTGGGGTGGGAGTGATACTGTGGCTGAAAGGCTTATCTTGCACCCACAAGGGTCCCCTGAGCACAGGGCCGGGAGTACCGCTGAGTACTGCTGGTTGTGGCCCCAAAACAGACACACCAGCCCTGTTTGACAGAATTCTCATTAGTGATCCCAAAGACTTGATCTCCTCAGGAGGCAGCTTAGTTTTTGTGGGGGTGGGGTAGGAGTTGGGGGAGGTCCCCACATACCCAGCACTGCGTGGGCTGCTCCTGGTTTAGTGCTCAGGAGTAAGCTGAGGTGGTGCGTGGGGAACCCTGTGTGGTGCCGGGGATCAAACTAGGGCTGCCTGCCTGCGAAGCCAGTGCCTCCCCGTGCTGTCTGCCCAGGAAGCGGCGTCTCCTGCGGGTTCTGAGGCCGTCACAGGGATGGCACGTGAGCATGGTCACAGCGCTGAGGCAGAGCCGGACAGCACTCAACCTCAGGCTTTCTCGCCTGGAGAGCAGGAGGGGTGTGGTGGGAGGTGGGGCGGCCCCGCCACTGCAGGTCGCAGCTTCTCTGGTAACGTGTGGCCTCTGCCCTCTTGTCTTTAAGTAGAAAGTTTTTAAAAAGCCTCATTCGGAAGCAGCCCCAGGAGCTGCTGCTGGTCATCGGGACAGGAGTGAGCGCAGCGGTGGCCCCCGGGATCCCTGCCCTGTGCTCCTGGCGCAGCTGCATTGAGGCGGTCATCGAGGCGGCAGAGCAGTTGGAGGTGCTGCACCCCGGGGACATCGCTGAGTTCCGCAGGAAGGTGACCAAGGACCGGGACCTGCTGGTGGTGGCCCACGACCTCATCCGGAAGATGTCCCCTGTGAGTCTTTCCTGATGGCATGTGGGGGTCAGTGGGGACATGGTGGCTCTGGAGAAGGTGAGGTCAGGGCCCACCTGTGGGAGCTGGCCTCGGGCCACACTGGTCGTTTCGTGTCCACTGGAAACCCAGTGATTCCAGTGGGCAGGGGTGAGGCCCAGAGCGCTGCAGGGAGGCAGCCAAGAGGGACGATCTGCAGGGCTGTCGCCACTGGGAACCCTCTGGCCAAACTGTGTGACGGGGTCGGTCTGTTGTCCTTTGGTGCGGGGCCATGGTGCTGTGGAGTTGGGGACCTGCTTTCACCTGACCACACATGTTGGCACATGCCCGACCCCATCGCAGTGGGAAGGCCCAGCCCGGGGCAGGCCTGCCCTGCTGTCTCGGTGCACTGCCCTGCGCACTGCTGCCCGTCTGTCCACTTGCCTCTGCGCTTACTCATCCCCCCGGGGCTGGGGCTGCTTTCTTCCTGCCAGTGCGCAGGCTCGCAGTGCTGAGAGAACGTCCGTCCTTCTGTCCCTCCCTAGCGCACGGGCGACACCAAGCCCAACTTCTTCCAGGACTGCCTGATGGAGGTGTTCGACAGCCTCGAGCAGCACATCCAGAACCCCCTGGTGCTGCAGTCCATCCTGAGCCTGATGGAGCGCGGCACGCTGGTGCTCACCACCAACTACGACAACCTGCTTGAGCTCTTCGGGCAGCAGCAGAACCGGCCCATGCAGTCTCTGGACCTGAAGGACAAGACCAAGGTGCGTCCCGCCGAGCCAGCCCTCCCCCACCCTCTGACTGGATTCGAGCCCAGCGTCTCCAGCACCGGGGCCAGGGCCGCGCTCCCTTTGTGCGTCCTGCCTGCAGAAGGGCAGGGGACCCCACCTCTGTTCCGTGGGGTGGGAAACGGGGCCGGGTGGGTGATGGACAGGCGAGAGAGGGAAACCGACCCCTGGGGCTGGGAATTGGGGCGCTAGCAGCAGTGCTCGGGAGTGCCCGGGGGTGTCCTTGGAGCTCCCAGCCTGTCTCCCTGACCGCTCCATCCTAAGTCTTTGATGGGGGCAGGCAGGGAGGTGAGGGGGTCCCTGTGGGTGCTGGGGATGGGACCCAGGTTGGTCATGTCCGAGGCAGAGCCCTTCCCGCTGTACTCTCACTGGCCCTGTGTATCTCTTTAAGGAAGCTGTGTAGACATAACATCACAGGGACAGTCAGGCCAGGAGCCGAGCTTCTCTTAGGAGTAAAATGATTCTGTGGAGGTCAGGGGACGGAGAGATAAGGTGGCAGCCAGGGCGCTGGCCTTGCAAAAGCTGCTGACGTGGGTCTGACCCTGGGCACCACATACAGTCCTGAGTACAGCCGGGGTGATCCCCGAGCAGAGCCAGGAGTGAGCCCTACGCAGGGCTGGTGTGTCGTCCCCGGCACCCCTCAAGAAAATTAATTAGAAAATTAAAATGTTTTGGCCAGACCAGGGAGTGTGGGGTGACCCTGGGCTTCCCGCTCACAGTGCCCACACCCCCGCCCGGAGCGGGTCCCTGCCACGCACAGGGGCATCCGTGGGCAGGGCCACGGGCTCCGGTTAGATGTGTCCCACGTCCATGCTGAGTGGCACTGGGTTCGTCCTGCCCCGCCCTGCCTCTCCAGGTCCTGCAGTGGGCACGCGGGCACGTCCGCTACGGAGTTCTTCACATCCACGGCTTGTACACGGACCCCTGCGGCTTGGTCCTGGATCCCTCAGGCTACAAAGATGTGACTCAAGACCCAGAAGTCATGGTAAGGCGACTTCCTCCGTGCACGGCGTCTCTGGGGGCTGTATGGTCCGTCTGGCTCAGGCAGCAGCTGTTCAGAGCCTTGATTGCCTGGTTTTAATTGCCCGTTTTTTGTCTGGGGGTGGTTTGGGTCATACCTGGCATGCACTCTGCTTACTCCTGGCTCAGGGACTGCAGTGCTGGCAGTGCTGGGGGACTGAATGGGGTGCTGCGGATTGAACCCGGTTGGCCACGTGCCAGGCAGACTCTCAGGGCCCTGTCCCCTCCTTTCCTGTTGGTTGGTGTTTCAAAGGCATGTCCAGCGCCCCACTGAGACCCGTGTCTGTGAGTGGTCTTAGGCCATGCTGCTCTCCCCCTCTCTCTCCCTCTCCCTTTTACTCCCCCTCTCTCCCCTCTCCTTCCCTCCCCCTCTCTATTTGTGACCATACTTAAAAGTATAAATTCCTGGGGCCAGGGAGACAGTACAGCGGGGAGGGCACGTCCTTGCACATGGCTGACCTGGGCTTGATCCTCCGCATTCCACGTTCCCCCGAGCCTGCCAGGAATGATCTCTGAGTGCAGAGCCAGGAATAAGCCCTGAGCCCTGGGTGTAGCCCAAAAACAAACAAAGCTCCCACTGAAAACCAGAAGGTCTGAATTCAACACTCGTGAATGCTAGACGTTTGCCAGACTGTAAGCACAGGTGACCCCAGGTGAGGTGGCGCCACACACTGCCAGCTGGCCAGAAGCCTGGCTGAACGCTGGGACTCTGGGACCGTCGCAAGCCCTCCCTTCCCCCCTCCTTCCAGTATTTATCACGGCTTGTTTAAAAAAACGGAAAGATGAGGCTTTCGAGGAAAACCGTGCTATCACTGTTCTCTCTTCAGCAACATACTCCATATCACACGCAGCGTTCCTCAGAGCCATGGGGAACAAAGGCCGAGGAAGGGCAACATGCAGATAGGACAGACATTCCTCGAGAGTTTCGATACAGAAACCCCTGAGAATCTTCGAAGCACTGAGAGGGCTTGGCCAGGAGCCTGAGCGCGCGCAGTGGTGTCGCGCCTCCCTCTGCTGGGAGAAAATGTTCCTGCCGGCAGCAGGCTGGCACTGGGCTTCTGGGCCCAGGGACCTTATTACCCTTGATTTAAGGGGAAAAAAATCTGAGCATGTCCAGACTTAAACAACCCGGCAGCTCATCCCATATAGGGGAGACCGTGTGAGGCTGGGGAGGGCAGCAGCGCCCGCTCAGGCAGGGCCCCCTGTGGGACTCGTGCCTGTCTCCATGTCTTCCTCTCAAAGTGCTCCAGCATGGGGGGTCTGAGTGGGCGGCCTGCCGGGTGATCGGGAGCCTGTGCTTCGTCTCTCCCGCTGGGGTCCCAAGAGAGGACGCTGGTTCTGTGCATGGGTTCCTCGGCGGCGGGGCGAGTGTGCAGCGCTGTGTGTGTGTTTGCAGGAGGTCCTGCAGGGCCTGTACCGCACCAAGTCCTTCCTGTTTGTGGGCTGCGGGGAGACGCTCCGAGACCAGATCTTCCAGGCGCTCTTCCTCTACTCGGTGCCCGACAAGGTGGACCTGGAACACTACATGCTGGTGCTCAAGGAGGACGAGGACCACTTCTTCAAGCACCAGGCGGACATGCTTCTGCATGGCATCAAAGTCGTGTCCTACGGGGACTGTTTCGACTACTTCCCAGGCTACGTGCAGGACCTGGCCACTCAGATCTGCAGACAGCGAAGTCCAGGTTTGAGATCTGTTTTGTTTTGTTGTGTTGGTGCCGCACACACTCTGTGCTCAGAGCTGACTCCTGACCCTGCACTCAGGGATCTCTCCTGCTGGGGCTCGGGGGACCCTGGGGGGTGCCAGTTTGACCGCATGTGAGGCTGGCACCCTGGCCATTGTACTATCGCTGCGGCCTTACCAGGTTCAAGATTTCTTCCCCATTGTCAGTGTACCGGTGGGCAGGCTTCTTGCACGGCTCTGGGGGCTCCTGGGGGTCCATCTGGGGAGCTGCTCTCCTGCAGAATGGGCACGGAGCTGAGTCGGGCACCATGAAACATGGATGCTGGCACCCTTGGCGGCTCTGCCAACTCTCATTTCACTGTAACGGGAAACCAGGGGTAGGGCCAGCTGGACCTTGAACATGAGAACAAGGTCAGCATAGCCGAGTGCATGGCTGAGCCCAGCCTCACCTACTCAGGTGCATTTCCAGCCAGAAATGGGGGCGGGTGGCACTGTGCCGAGAGACGGGAGCAGGGCACAACAGTGCTGTGACTTTGCCTCCTTTTTGTGTTTTTCCTGATGCTTGGGCCACACCAGCAGTGCTCAGGGATCACTCCTGCCAGTGTTCTGGGATTGACCCAGGGTCTGTCATGTGCAGGAGAGTGCCCTGGGCAGTGTCCTCTCCTAAGTCCCGGCGTGTCTTGAAGGTCAGCGCCAATGGGGGTCAGCTTGTCGAGGAGGTTCCTGGGGGTCTGGACTTGCAGTTGGGGTCTCGAGCGAGTGTCCGTTCCTGGCATCCCTGCCTGACCCTGTCGGGGTGTGGGTGGCCGAACCCCTCCTCTCACTCCCAGTGTTGCTCTCTGGCCGCCACACGCACTGCTGTCGGGGACCAGGACCAGGCGCTCGGGCTGTTTCTGCGACAGCTGGCCCAGGGCCGACACCTCTGGCACTTACCTGGGATGGTGTCCTTAAGGACGGTGCCCTTGACCCACGAGGTGTCCACCCAGAGCGCAGCCTGTGCCCTGCCCCGCCCAGGCCCCAGCAGCCTCCCTGCCCGCCCGCCTGTCACCATTTCTTTCTTCCCCAGATGCCGATCGAGTGGACAGCACCACGCTGCTGGGTAAAGCGCCTCCTCCTCCCCGTCCTCCTCCTCTGCCCCCCTGAACGGGCGCCTGTGCCAGCAGCCGCGGGCGGGGCCTGCAGGGAGGTTGGCTCCTGCTCACCCTCCTGGGACCCTGCCCGGGCTGCCTGCTCGCCGCCTGCTGCCGCATCTCTCCTCTCTGGGCAGCGGCGGGATTAGCAGGGCCTGAGTGGGAGCAGCTGGGGCGCCAGTTGGGGGCCTCAGGTGGGGAGCGGTGGGGGGCCGTGCACTGGTCCCCCACTTCACACCTCCTTGAGGAGAGGTGGGAACCTGCCAGTCTGGGGCTCCCCGCGGCGGTCGGCCTGTGCCCGAGTGGGTTTCCGCTGGGCGTGTGGCCCCTGGAGGGATGTGGAATCAGCGAGTTTCCTCTCTCAGGTAACGCCTGTCAGGACTGTGCAAAGAGGAAGTCGGAAGAGAACGGCTTGGAAGGCTCCAAGAAGACCCGGCAGTCAGCTCCGGGTACTGTGCTCGCTCTTTCTTTGGGCCTCGCCTCCTGCTGTTCTCTCTGGTGGGGGCGGCATGTTGGTGGGTTTGCCATCAGGGTCCTTGATGGAGGAATGGGGGCGTGGCCTCTCATCGGCCCCGGGAGGTGCCCGAAAAAGGAGCCAAGCAAGGGGGCACTGAACTGACCAGTGCCCAGGGACGACCCCCAGAGATGCTCTTGACACCGGGCCAGCCCGGGACAGGCTGCTGTGGGTTTCCCTGGTCCCTGCAGAGGCTCCCAGGTGGCGGTAGTCCAGAGCGTACAGCCTGTGGGGACAGGGCAGCGTTGCTGCTGGGGTCACGGGTAGAGTGTGGAGAAGGCGCCACAGCGATCTCCGCTCAGGGGTTCAGTCAGCTTTGGGTCCCGAGGCCTAGCGGGAGGGGTGTCTTGGGGAAACCTGCACGTCCTTGCTGCCTCTGAGGCCACGAGACGGGTCTGGGTGACTTGCACTGCATTCCCCCGCCTGCAGCGCCCGGCTCCCCAGCCTTCCTCCTTCCCGTGCTCCCGCCCTTGCTGATGGCGCCCACTACGGACGTGAAAAGAGCTGCCCTGTGCCCAGACCGCTCGGGGTTCACCAACCGAGCTCAGGTGCTAGACGTGGCTGCTCTTTCCACACAGCTGCGCCTTCACTCCCGGGCCCGGAAGAAACCCAGACTGCTCTCCGCATGAGAGACCCGTCTTGATGCCCCCGTCTCCTTTCCTTAAACAGATGATGCTGGAGGGTCTTGAAGTCCCCAAAACTACCAATAAAACCTGCAACTTGAAAAACCAGCCTTCTGTAACCGCAGTGCCACACCCAACGATGAGGAATGTTCCGAGAACTCCCCACGGGATCTCCGTTAAACATCACAGACCCCCAAAGAGCCCTGTGTGCTGTGGCCCTTGGGCTGGGCAGGAGCGTCCCCAGGCGGGCTGCACCGGGGAGGCTGCGCGCACACTTCAGGTACGCTCCGTGCGGACTCATGCACTGCTACCTCAGGACCACCATGGGGAGGGCGCTGTGCTTCCTGGTCCACGGACACCCCCCACAGGGCTTCCTGGCGAAGCAGGTGAAGACTGTCTCAGCAACAGTAGTTGCCAAAGAAAATAAGACACGTCCTACAGTGTCTGTGGAAACCTGTTACGGTAGGGACCGTTCTGAGCGTTGGCTCTGCTGTTAAACGGAGTCTCCAGACAGGACTGTGGCCGGTCGTGCAGTCCCCCTCCAGAGACCCCGCCAGTCAGCCTGACTGTGGCCTCCCGGAGGCCTTTTCCTAGCGCAGGAGGGTGTGGAGCTGGCGATGAAGTGGGGCGCAGGACCAGGCTTTCCCCCATAGTGCGCTTGCCAGCCTCGTCCTACCTCAGCCCTTCTCCGGCCCACAGCAGGGGAGATGCACAGCGGGAGGCTGGCCCAGCCTGGAAGGACCTGCCACGCCTCAGGTGGCTTCCAGGGCTGGCGGGCTTTGGGCATGCGCAGAGGTGGCCTCTATTGGCTGCATCCCCTCGTAGCACACTGGGCACTGGGGCTTCCCACAGCTGGAAAAAGTTGAGGAGGGTGTGCGGGCAGCGGGCAGCCACAGACCTGCTTAGACCTTGTTCTCCTTTTCCTTTTGGACGCATGAAAACAATCCCTCTATGTTACCTGGTCATAAATAAAACTTTAATTTCTGCCTTGGGCTCCACTCCGCTCTTTTTTGAAAGGTTGACTGTCCTGTGCTGGGGAATTTTGGCCTGAGTCCCTTTCAGTGTTGAATCAGCTGATGATCTGAATGTTATTTAAAATAGGGCCCGCCCCCCTGGTGCTGGGGGTCAGACTGGGGCTCTGCCATGCCAGGCATGTGCTCTAGGATTTGAACCCTCACCCCATTTTACCAGCTGGAGAGACTGTTCAGGGCTCTAAGGCTGTGGTTCCATCCCCGACACTGGGGCCTCAGAACCCCCATTCCTGGGCAAAAAAAAAAAAAAAAGCTGCATGATAAATTTTTTAAAGAAACATTTACATAGTGCAGTCACAGGGGGAGATCTGAATCGCATGTCGCCAGACACAGGACAGCATTAAGTCTTTGGTCACAACCGGTGATGCTCTGGCAGTTTCCCGGGGACCATATGTGGTGCCAGGAATTGACTCCAGGTTGGGTACGTGCAAGGCAAGCGCCTTCCCCACTGTACTCTCCAGCCCCCGCAGGATAGCATGATCACAGATTGCTCGACAGTCCAGGATGAGCTCTGCGTGCTTCAGGAAGGGGCTGAGGCCTCTGCTGAAAGGGTTGAATTTAGCCAGTGCAGTTAATGGTCATTTAAGGAAGGGAAATGTGTATGAAGGGTCAATTAGGCAGAGTATGAGTATGTCGCATTTGCTTATACTTAATTTTGTCTGTGATAAACATGGGTCAGAGGTAAAATAAGGTCTAGTTTGTTTGTGGCCTCAAGCTGGAAAAGTCCACTTTTTTTTTTTTTTTTTTCATTTTGCTTTTTGGGTCACACCTGGCAATGCACAGGGGTTACTTCTGGCTCTGCACTCAGGAATTACTCCTGGCAGTGCTTGGGGGACCCTATGGGATGCTGGGAATCGAACCTGGGTTGGCCGCGTGCAAGGCAAACGCCCTACCCGCTGTGCTATTGCTCCAGCCCTGGAAAAGTCCACATTTTTAAGTGGTTACATGAGTTAAAAAATTATCGATGGTGAATTAATAAAAGAATTAAAAAAATATATATATATCGAGGTACGGGCACGCCGGCCTACTTGGCTTGCTGAGCCCTTGGAGGCTGTGGACCTGCTCCGACAGAAGCAGACTGCCCCCTGCAGGACACAGCTGCACAGGGCTCCTGCTGCCTGCCAGTCTCCCTTCCCGCTTCCACCCCACACTCTGGGCACCTGCTCACTGCCGGCCCCAGGGCGCCCCAGCCACGGGCACGTGCATTTAGCTGTCATGCAGAACTGGCTGTTCTTTTGTCAGGTTTGGCTGTGAGACCTCAGTCTTGACCCCATGTTCTCAGCACCCTGGTTTTCAGCTGGGTTTTTGCCTAGCTTGGGATCTCAGGAACGTGGGCGCTCTGTGCAAATAGATCTGTCCCCACTGGAAGTCTCTCCACTGAACTCCTGGGCACTGGGGACACTCATGACCTGTCTCTGGGTGGGACGGTCAGCAGAAAGGACAAACTACTGAGTGAGCTGGGGGGTGATCGGGAAGCAAATGTGTGTCTGAGCACTCTGGGTGCACTCTGTGGGTCACAGGAGTCCATGCCTCTGGCATCTACTCCTGGCTTAGCACTTGGGCCCAAAGCTGCCCTGTCTGTGTGGCCACAGTGTCACCGCAGCACCTCGGTGTGTTCCTTGCCCTCTACCTCAGGCACTGCAGCAGGAGCACTGGGGGCAGGGGTGTGTGGTTACCTGGAAATGCAAAAATTTTGCATTTCTTTTGTCACAAATCCTATTTAGAGAATTAAATTTCATTTTTACATTTTTCTTCTGTGGAGACATTTAACATTAGAACTTTAATTTTTTTAATAACATTTTCAATATTGTCATTGTTCTTCTGAAACAATTTAACTTAAACCCTAGCTTCAACACCCTAGAAATCTCTTAAAGATTAAATGTAAAATAGCCTGACTAGATCACAGAATGGAAGTTAAAAATGTGGTACAAAAATTTCTTTTGAAAAAGCCCAAAGCGAACTCTCCTCCTGGCACGGGGCTGGCCTGTGTGTCCCAGGGTCTCAGGCTGGGCTGGAGAGTGCAGGAGCGGAAGTGGAGCTTCTGTGCTGGGAACGTGCAGCTTTCCCTCAGGTGAGCCCAGGCTGCAGAGCTGCATGTGGCCCTCCTAGTTCTAACGGGACTGGCGCTGTCTCCTGCCGCTCTCCCGGCTCTCCCGGCCTTCTGTGTCAGGGTACTGAGAGAGATCCAGGGTGAGGACCTGGCTGAACATGCAGTCGCCGTGCTGCAGGGAGAGGAGACGGTTAGCAGGCAGGCGGCCCTGCCCAGGAGGCCAGCAGGGAGGGGGAGGCGCATTGAAGCGCCACCTAACCATGACACCTACGGTTGGCATCTCCAGTTGTCTGCCGGGATAAGGGACCCAGATGCACCCCTGGCCTCAGCTCCTGGCTCCTGGGGCCGGGCCACATGAGAAGCGCTGCCAGGGAATTCCCATTTACAGAACAGGGCAGAGCCCGCCACACTCAACCCCAGGCGCCTCACAGTGCACCTGGTGCCAGGCCCAGAAGCTTCTGGCCACTGTCCCTCCACTTGCCTCTCGAACGTTTAGTCCTTGTCCTACAACAGCATCCGTCAGCCTTCCTGTCCCATGGATGGGTGGCTCTGCTCAGCCTCCTAACTCCACTTTGGCTTCACTGCAGGGTGCTCCCGTGGGCATCTGCATGAAGCACCTGCTAATGCCCTTGTTTGCCTGCTTGTTCCCTGTGACTCTGCCTTTGCCAGTCCTTGGGGTCTGTGGTGCTCCCGGGCTACTGAGTCTGCTCAGGAGTCATTCCTGGTGAGGCAGTGCTGCGTGTGAATGGGGCCCTGCAGTGTATAAGGGAAGGGCTTGACCCCTGCACTCTCTAGCCCAGCCCGAGACCCTGGGACACAGCAGAGACCCTGCATGGGCGAAGGAAATGGCCTTTCTCCTCCCCTTGAGGACTGCCATTTCTCTCCTGTTGTGTGCTGGTGTTTGCCTTGCATACGACTGACCTAAGATTGACCCCTGAGCATCCAGTGTACTCCCTCTCCCCAAAACAAAACAAATAGCATTTTGGAAATTAGTTTTTCTTCTCTGTGTGTGTTGTGTGTGTGCGCGCACGTGCGTGGCGGCGTCACACCCAAGGTCCCAGACATGCAAGGCTGACACTACTGCTGAGCCATGTTCCTGGCCTGGAATTCTGAGAGCCTGTTTGGGTTCTGGCCAGGAGCGCAGCTACTCAGATGTCCTCAGCTGAAGACGACCGGTCCATCTCAATTTGGGGAGGCCGTCCTCTTTGACAGGGCGTGAAGCTTCAGGCGGGACACACATGGAGCGATAAGGGAGGAAGGGGACACCCGCCTACTGGCCAGGTCAGCCGAATGAACCCTGGTGATCAACGGGGCAACAGATGTTGCAGCCGGATCACCCTCACATCCTGGCCTGGTATTTTGAAAGCTGACTTTCTGTTGCTGCTTTGGGACAATACGCAGTAGTGCTCAGGGGCTACTCCTGACCTGGTGCTCATGTGATGCCAACGATCAAACCCAGGCCTCCTGCAAAGCATGTACTTAGCATTTGAGCTTACTGAATCTTATAGTCAGATTCATGCTAGCCCTAAATCTTACTGAAAGATGGAATTTTTATCCAGATGTGGTAAACAGGACTTTCTTGGACCCATAGGAAACTGGACACCGGCACTGGTCTGTGGACTAGAGTCAGAAACCACTGTCTTAAAAAAGTTTCTAGTCTTTTTTTTTTTTTTTTTTGTAGTTTTAGAAAAGAAAGGGTTCCCTGTTATTACTACCACACTAAATTAGTTTTGGTTAAAACATCCAGTATTACAGAAGTGTAAAACAGTATTAATGGTCTGCTTGTGTAAATTATTATGTGCTACTTATAAAGCAAACTATCATACATTCTGTCTTTGTGGGGGTTGGGCTGGGGGGCCCACACCTGGTGGTGCTAGGGGCTACTCCTGCACCAATGTGTGTTAAACCAGTGGAGTGGGTCCTGCTGTAGAACAGTTCAGTAATAACTTTGTTTTGTTCGGGGACCATATCTGGCAGTGCTCACTCTTGGCTCTATTCTGAGGGATCATTCTTCATGGGGTTTCCTCCTTTTTTGTGGGGGGCGGTGTACCTGGCTCTGCACTCAGGAATCACTCCTGGAGGTGCTTAGGAAGCCATAGAAAATGCTGGGGATCGAACCAGGGTCAGCTGAGTGCAAAGCAGGTGTCCTCTCCACTGTGCTATCTCTGGCCCTGGTTTGGGGAACCTTAGATGGTGCTAGAGACTGAGTGTGAGTCGACCGCATGCAAGGCACCTCACCACTCGTATTACTGTTTTTTTTGGGTCACACTCAGTGATAGTCAGGGCTGACTCCTAGAGGGGCTTGAGGGACCACCTGGGGTGCTGCACGCAAAGCAAATGCCTTCCCCTCTGGGGTCTTACCTCAGGATAGATGCCGATCAGCGCATCTGCCTTGGAGTAGAATTCCTCCTTCAGGGAAATGACAATCATCTGGAACTGCTCCTGAGTCTGTTCTTTGATGTAGCTTGATACCTGGGAAACGTCATAGGGCAACATTTTATCTTCAAGGAAAGGCCTCAAGTTCAGATTCTGGGGACAGAAGTTCTGCCCGTTTTAAGTGATAAGGCACTTCATTGCCTCTGCTAACCAGTAACTGCAATTGCAGCCATAGAGAAGGGTCAGGTTTTGAAACAAGTAGCACTGTTGTCCCGTTGCTCATCAATTTGCTCAAGCGGGCACCAGTAACGTCTCCATTGTGAGAGTTGTTACTGTTTTTGGCATATTGAATACGCCACGGGAGCTTGCCAGGCTCTGCCATGCGGGTGGGATACTCTCGGTAGCTTGCCGGACTCTCTGAGGGATGGAGGAATCAAACCAGTATTTAAAATAGTAATAAATCTCAGTTTCTGATCTGAAACTTCTTAAAAGACATTTGGGGAGACTTAAGCAATACTCAGGCCTAGGAGCCATTCCAGCCATGCTTGGCCAAGCAGGCTGGAGAGATCCGTTCCTGGTTCGGCGTAGCAGTGTCCAGAGGCAGTAGCTGGAGGCTACCCGGCCATACCTGGTGGTACAGGGAGGGCTCCAGGGCTGGGCCAGGTGCTCGGGGAAGGGACACGCAGTGCCAGGGGCTGGACTTGGATCCCTGCACTCAAAGCATGCGCCCCTGACCTGAGTGACCCACGGGCCGGGGGATAGCTGAGCGGCTCCAGCACATGAGGGCTTTACCCTGAGCACAGACCTGCAGGCAGGGTCCCCAACGTGCCACAGTCTGCTTGGTCTTGGTGCAGTGAGGCGTGTGGGCACTACAGCTAGAAGTGTGGCCCACACAGGCCTCGATGAGCATGTGGGAGCCCCTGGTGTCACGACAAAAGGCAGGAGAACGGGGCTGGAGCGAGAGCACAGTGGTGAGGGTGCCTGCCTTGCATGTGGCCAGCCTGGGTTCGCTCCCTGGCATCCAACTGGGTACCCCGACACTGTCAGGAGTAATTCCTACGAGCAGAGCCAGGAGTAAGCCCTGAGCATTTCTGGGTGCACCTCCCCCAGAAAGGAAAAAAGCAGGACACAGGCGTGGAGAGGTGGGTCTGGAGACGGCACTGTGGGGAAGAGCACTGGCTGTGCAAGTCTGGTCACAGGAATCCGTGCCCCACATGTACATGCCACGTGTCATCCTGACAATCTTGTTAACTCCTGGCTCCAGCAGCACCTCGGCCAGTGCTGTGAGCACCTCAAAAAAGGAATGTGTCCCGAGTAAGTGCCACGAGGAAAGATGCAGCGCTGTGGCCAGGAAGTGTGGTCTCGGGGAAGGAGTGCGGGGCCTGCTGGAGTCTCCAGTCCACACGCGCAATCACTTAACTGTGCATCTTTCCTAGGCCCGCTGCAGGGAGCCTCGGGCAGAGGCAACTGTCCTGCACGATGCATCGTCGACTGTCCTATGTTGCCATGTTTTTAGATACTCAATCTTATTTTTAATCATCAATTACTAACTCCCTTATTCAGGGTCTTTGAATCGTAGACATTCTACTGGAAATTAGAGCAGAAACTTACTTTGCCAATGTTAGTATTGTCCAGGGCTGCATCCACCTCATCTAGAACAAAGAATGGAGCAGGCCGGAAACTGGGGGGGAGAAGAACAAGTAAATGACACCTTGACCACCAGGGTGGACTCTCGGAGTCGCTGACGGTGAGCCCGACTGGCGTGCCAGACCTCCACTGTCTTGACCCTGCCGAGGAGGGCTGCACACCAGTCCCTGCCCGCACCTCCGGGGGAACCCACGACAGCCTCACCTGTGCACGGCAAACAGCAGCGCCAGGGCGGCCACGCACTTTTCTCCCCCTGACAAGTTGTCCATTGGCATGAACCTTTTGCCAGGCGCCACACAGTTGTAGCTGATTCCCTCCAAGTATGGCTCTTCCGGGTTCTCGGGGCTCAGAAATGCCTGGAACACAGGGCGTCTGCTGAGTGGGTCAGAAAAGAGACTGGCACCGTCCAGCTGGAGCTGCAAGGTCTTCTATTAGTTATGTCTTGGTTACGTATTCGTCACTGCCCGGGTGATGGTTTTAGCTCTGTGTTGCGCAGCGTGTCTGTGTGGGGGCAGAGGGGACACCTGAAGGGACAGAAAGGCGCAGGCCTTCCCGGGGGTCAGTCTCCTTCAGCAAACCCTCAGAGCCCCGACTAGACAGATGCAGCTGCCCTCAGGGAGCTCAGGCTGAAGTTTAGTCTACTGAGAAGAAGACCCTTCAGGTTAAAGCTGTAAGTGGCTAATTTAGAATCACCGGCCGGTCTCGGGCTGCCTCCCACCTGCTCCTTTTTTCTGATCGGCTCCACAACACCGAAGCAGCCATTCACTCAGATGCTCTGTCAGGGCTTCACACTAGCCTCTGGTAGGGCCCCAGCCGTGGTACAGTGGGTAATGCACTTGCCCTGCAGGTGGTCGGCCTGGGTTGGACCCCCTGCACCCCACACGGTCCCCTGGGCCTTGCCAGAAAGATTCCTGAGTATAGAGCCAGGAGTAAGCCCTGAGCACAGCCAGGTGTGGCTCAACCTCCTTCCCCCCCGCCCCCCCGTCAAAAGTATGTGACCTCCAGAGTGCGTTGTAGCTGTTTACAAAGTGGCTAAGGGGCTGGAGAGATGGTACAGAGATAGGCGCTTTGCCTCACATGCTGCGGACCTGGGTTCAATCCCCGGAACTCCATGTGATCTCGTGGACCACTCAAGGGTGGTCCTTGGGGCCAGAGCCTTGGGTACAGAGGGGAGGGCGTCTGCCTTGCATGCAATGGGCCCAGATTTGATCCCCAGCATCCCTTATGGTCCCTTGAGCACTGTCAGGAGGAATTCCTGAGTGCAGAGCCAGGAGTAACCCCTGAGCATCACTGCGTGTGGCCTCCCATAAACCAAAAATAAAGCTCAGAGCACAGCCAGCTGAAGCTAGGCTCACTACCCTCTCCCCCCGCTGCCGTCACGACAGCGTCTGCCAGGTGGTTCCAAGCAGTCAGATTAGGTCCAAACAAGAGAAATCCCAGAACTCAAGAGAACCTGGAAAGGAAATCATCCAGCCCCCTCAATTTCAGGCAGGAAAACAGGCCCAGAGGAGCCTGAGATACCTCGGCAGCGTGTGCTCTGCATGCAGAAGACGGGGCTCAACCCCTGCCATCACACGACCCCGAGCACTGGCTACGTGTAGCCTCCAACCCAGCCAACCAAAGAACAAGCCCAGAGCCTGGCAGAGCCGGGCCGAGCACATGGTGCCTGCCGTAGAAGCAGCCACGCAAGTTCGTCTTCAGCAGGACGTCTCCATGCGCGGTCACCTGCTGCAGCAGCGTTTATCCTATTTCCCACCGAAAAACATCCCACCAGTAACACAGTGTTCCCATGAATATTCAGGGAAGAAATATACATACTTGGGCACTGTTGTTTCTGCAGAGCTTCTTGTAGATTTGGTCGATGGAGATCGAGACGTGTTCAAAACACTGGCTGAAAAGATCGTATCTCTTTTTTTTCACATGTTCAAACTCTTGTCTACATATCCTGGCTTCCTTTCTGCTGGCCTCAAAAGCTAAGAGAGAATCAATGTTCTTAATTTTGGGAACCACTGAAGGGCTTCTCCTATTCCCACATTAAGGCACGAAATATGTACACACACACACACACATATATATATATATATACACACACACACACACACACACATATTTGCTGTTTGGGCCACACCCGGAGATGCACAGGGGTCACTCCTGGCTCTGCACTCATGAACCACCCCTGTCGGTGCTCAGGGGACCCTATGGGATGCTGGTAATTGAACCTGGGTCTGCCACATGGAACATGCAAGGCAAACGCCCTATCTGCTGTGCTTGCTATCACTCCAGCCCCAAGGCACAAAATATTTAAAAAAAAAAAAAAAGGTTTTCAGTTTGCTTATCTTAATAAAATCTACCGTCAGAATACCTCAGCTATAATTCCAAGAACATGGCTTTTAAGAACAATGAGCCCTGGGGCTGGAGTGATAGTACAGTGGGTAGGCATTTGCCTTGCATGTGGCCGATCCGGGTTTGATTCTCAGCAACATCCCATATGGTCCCCCAAGCACTACCAGGAATGATTCCTGAGTGCAGAGCCAGGAGTGGTCCCTGTGCACCCCCGGGTGTGAACCAAAAAAAAGAAAAAAAAAAAAAAGAACAATGAGCTCTTTTCCTACCAGGGCTAATTAAAAAATAAAAACAAACCCAAAAAGCCTTGAGGAGTTCTGACACGGTACCTTTAATAAGTTATTACACTGATATGGGGGGAAATGTGTCCTAAAATAGTCAATATACCTGGTTTTAAACTTAAGCAGGACAGTTCAAAAAGGATATGATTAAGTACTTCAATGCACAAGAAAGGAAAGTACAGGAGTGGGGCGAGGGCAGGGGCGCCCCCAGCCCCGGGCCCTCCCCGCCCCTGCCGCGCCTCACCGTCTGTGGACTCCTGGAACTTGTCCCGGACTGTCTTGAGGTTCTCCAGGGCCCTGAGGTTCGGGGCGGACGTCTTCAGCAGAATGTCCTCGTGCGCGGTCACCTGCTGCAGCAGGAGTTGGAGCTGGGCCTCCACCTCCTTGTCGGTCTCCAGAGCCTGTGGCCGCAAAGATCAGCAGGTGCTGCCCCTGTGGAGTGCCCAGGCCCCACCCCCACACCGGGTGGACGCTCCGGGACACACTTCACTTTCCGTGTCTGAATCTGGCTGCAGATACCCAGGCGACACCGCCATGACCGCCGGAGCGTCCGCTCTCAGTCTATAGGGCTGACAGAGCTCCCGACTCGGAGAAAGGGAGGAAGAGGAGAGGCAGGTCCTGTCAGGAGAACTTTCCAGACCTCCCAGGAAAAGTGGATCAATACATGAGAAAGGTGAGATCTGAGTTCCCTGTGGAGACTGGAAAGGGGGAGTAAACTGACAGGTACCTGCTAGAAACCAGATTTTAGCCCCAGACAGTGTAGCGGGCAGGGGGCTGCTGTGCATGAGGCTGACACAGGTTCGGTCCCCAGCACACATGTTGCTCCCTGAGTCTGCCAGAAGTGAGCCCTGAGCCAGAAGTGTGAGTCATGCTAGGTGGCACCCCCAAGAAACGCCCCCCAAAAAGATTCTTTATACCTTTGTCAAAGTTCATAGTAAGCAAAAACCCCAGAAACATGAAACATTGATATATGAGAGCACTAAGTAGCACTGTCGTCCCGCTGTTCATCGATTTGCTCGAGTGGGCACAGTAACGTCCCCACTGTGAGACTTGCTGTTACTGTTTTTGGCATATCGAATACGCCACGGGGAGCTTTCCAGGCTCTGCTGTGCAGGCGAGATACTCTCAGTAGCTTGCCGGGCACTCTGAGAGGGGCGGAGAACTTGAACCCGGGTTGGCCACATGCAAGGCAAACGTCCTATCCGCTGTGCTCCAGTACAGTACTGTAAGTGTACTGTTCAAGTTTTTAAATATTTTTTTCATCTTAATTTACTTCAAAATATGGAATGAGGATAGAGATAATATAGTAGGCAAGGTGCTTACCTTGCACACAGTCAACTCAGATTCAACCCCTGGCACCCCAACGGTCTCCCAAGCCCCACAGGACTGACCCTGAGAGCAGGGCCTAGAGTAAGCCCCAACCACAGGCAGGTATGGGAGCCGCACCCCCACTCCCCACCAAAAAAAAAAAAGGAATAAAATATATATAATAAACAAAAACCCCAGGATGGTACTAGCATAAAAATCAGAAAAAAACTGAGCACTAAAATAAACCCAAGCATACATGATCACTAATATTTCACACAGAATTACACTCATTGAAGAAAAATCTCTATAATAAACAGCACTAAATTAGGTATTCCCATGTAAATTATGAAAGTGGATATAAAACTCCTATCACTTATACAAATCAACTTAAAGTGGATTAAAATTGATGGTATTTGTGGGATGTCTACTTAGTGCTGTCTTTAAATTCACTTCAAGAAAGCAATAAGTAGACAATAAAAAAGACACATTTTTTTTTTTCTGATTATCAAGAGATTCCACAAATACCATCAAGGTACACTAGAGGGCCCGGAGTGAGAGCGCAGCGGGGCGGGCACTGGCCTCACAGGGCCTCCTGGTCTCAATCCCCGCACCCCTTACGGTCCCCCGAGCCCACTAGAAACGATCCCTGAGCACTGCCAGGCTCTTTCCCAAACCAGAGTCCAACAAATCCAGTGCTGTGTGGGCACCGCGGGGGACTGGCTGCCGGCCCATTCTCTAGTTCCGCCTTGCGGACCAAGCCCGTCACTGACCACTGCCTCCCGGGCTCCCAGGGAAGGTCAGGGCCGCCTCCCCAGCAGCGGCCGTGTGAGGGACAAGGGGAGTACACAGGGGTGAGGCCTCGCTGAGGCGGTGGCTTCCCTCCAACTCTGCCTCCACTGTCTCCTTTTTCCTCTCAGACTTTGCTAAGTAAAACTCTTTAATTCACTATTTGTCTCCTGAGATTCTTTTCTGCAAAAGCAAATTAGGAATTGGGAACCGAGGGTGGAGGTCACGCCCTCAACCCAGAGGCCCAACCCTGCTGCCGCCTGGGGATCTGACTCTGGCCGTGGGGGTAGTTTCTGTGCCTGGAGGCCAAGCGCAGGGCCGGGGGCAGATTCAGTCTCTGGCCCATCTAGGCCCCGAGGGGGGCTCGAGTGAGGCTGCCCACCGCCCCACAAGCCAGAGGGTGGGGCCTCTCAAGCCCCACCGAGTCACTGAACGATGCTGACGGAAACATTTGAGGCAGGGCCCACTGGCACCATTTCTGAGAGACAGGAAACGGGTCGCTCCTAAACGTGTGCCCTGGATCGTGCAATGCCGGTCTGGGGGCCGCGCGGACGCACCCTCACCTTCCAGTCGTTGTTCAGGGAGCTGTAGTCCACCTCCAGGGCATCCTCCCGGTCGTAGATGTCTGTTGTGGCCTGGGAGCTCTCGGCTTCAGTGCCCAGCTGGAAAACACAAGCCTCTGCCCATCTGGACTGCGGGAACACTGCGCTGTCCTGTCCCTGTCCCCATGGGGTGGTGCGCTGTCCTGTCCCTGTCCCCATGGGGCGGTGTGCTGTCCTGTCCCTGTCGCCGTGGGGCGGTGCGCTGGCCACGATGAGCTGGTCTCCAGATCTCCCCGCTTCCTGCCCCTCCCCTGTGCTCACTCGGGCCCGGCCAGCGGCCCCCTGGCCTCAGCAGCACGTGTCCAGTGCTGGACCCTCCGCCCAGGCGTCTGTGTCGCTCCATCTCTCCTCCGTACTCTTTCCTGGCCCATTTTACTTCTTTAGTCTCACCAGCAAACCCGGCAATTTAATTCCTATTTGATTTTGTTTGTGGTCCCCCCAGCACGGGAGGGAGGGGCCTGGGGGCAGCCCTCACTGCTCAGCTGGAGGAGTAACAACGGCAGGGGAGGGAGAGGGGGGTCAGTGGGGAGTGCAGGCCCTGCACAGGAGACCTGGGTCCTAGCCGTGGCAGCACAGACTCAAATACATTTATACATACGTATTTTCTGGGCTACACCCAGCAGTGCTCAGGGATCACTCCTGGTGGGCTTAGGGGGCCATCTAGGGGGCCATCTAGGGTGCCGGGATTGAACCTGGGTCTTTTGCATGCAAGGCCAGTGCCCTCCCGCTGCAGTGTCGCCCCAGTCCATCACAAAAAATACTTTAAAGACAGACAACATATATTTCTTTCTTTCTTTTTTTCTTTTTTTTGCTTTTTGGGTCACACCCGGCGATGCACAGGGGTTACTTCTGGCTCTTAACTGAGGAATTACTACTGGCGGTGCTCAGGGGACCATATGGGATGCTGGGCTTCAAACCGGGTCAGCCAAGTGCAAAGCAAACGCCCTCCCCGCTGTGCTATCGCTCCAGCCCCAACATATATTTCAATTCCAAAAATATTTCCAAAATATTTCAATAGAGTCAAACGTCACTCTAAAGAAAGAAATACATGAGCATCTATTTGGACAATAATAAAAACTAAGACTCAGAGGAAAAACATCCCCTTTGTGATTCTCTCTTTTCTAGACACTCTCGGTGCAAACCAACCTTTAAAAATCAAGTCTAACTTTTGTGTAATATGTCATGCATGTCGAACACATGTTTTCACGTGTACATTAAGACCGTGAATCTGCGTCTAATGCTGCAGTTCAGCAATGCTGTTCCTGTGCCCGAGACTTGGGAGTGATCCCGGACTCAACACTCTGACAGTCTTGGTGCTCTCGGGATCCCCGACACAACTGTGCATGCGGCCACTGCCGTGAGGCAGCGCCACTGGACACTCCCAGCTGCTGCCCTCGCCGGGCCTCACAGCCCGCCCTCAGCCCTGCTGGGCCAGTGAGGACCCCAAGCAGCCCTTCATCCCCCACCCTGTGACTGCCACGCCAAGCCCGGTGACGTCCTTGGGACCAGAAGGAATAGTGTGATCGTCCCTGAGGGCGGTGGCTTCTATTCCTCAAGCCCCCACTCCCCGTCGTGAAGGGAACAATCACGGCTTTGTGTCACGGCCAGCGGCGCTCAGGGCTTGCTCCTGCCTGTGCCCGGGGATCGCTCCTGGCAGGCTCGGGGACCATATGGGGTGCTGGGGACTGAACCCGGACTGGCCGCCTGTAAGGTAAATGCCCAAGCCGCCCTACCCCGTATTATCTCTCTGATACCCACTTCTTAGATGACGATCAACATTAATCCGTTTAAGGTGTTAATATCTATTTGGAAATACCTCATGATGAAAACGAAGTCTTTGAAGCTAACAGAAATGAAAATAATTTCACAATCCTGATGGACACACTGAAGAACCATCTAGAAGGTTCCTAAGTGAGAGCTGGATTGAGGCCATGGCAGGAATGCTGCCCTTAATCACGGGGTGCCAGGCACCACAGGCTGACCCACTCACCGGGGGCCCGTCACCCTAGGCCCCCCTCTTCTGCTCTATTCGCAGGAAGCTCCGTGGAGACCGGCCTCCCCGAAGTCCACCGAGTGGGGTGTTCCTGCCTCGACCTACCTGTGTTGTTAACACAAGCAGCTGGACATAGCTGCAGGGATTTTACTGATTTATGTTTGACTGTTTTTGCAGTGCCAAGACCTAGGACCAACCAAGGCCCAGCCCCAGCGCCACTGAAATACCCACCTCCACGTCAATGATGTCATCCAGGGACCCCAGCAGGAGGACAATCTCAATGTCTTGAACCTTGCAGTCAAGCAGCAAGTTGTGCTTCTCCAGTCGTTTCTGTTCCAGGGAACTCTGAACGACTATGACCTCTTTTTGACATTTCCCCACGGCCCTGTAAAGAATGGTAGCGATGAAAACCTGACTGTATCTTACTCATTATGTAAGCTGGCAGCCGGGAAGAAAAGCACGTGTTACAAACTTAGAAGAAGAAACACTTTTTCTCAGGGAGGGGGCCAGGCCCCTGGCCGAGGGAAGAGGCGGCAGCGGTGCAGAAGACGGCCAAGCATCGTGTAGAAACCCTCTCAGGAACAGTGCTGAAATCACACTGCAAAAAACTTATTTTTAAAGTGTGCCTCTTACAAAAGCAGGATGGGAAGTAAACGGGGAAGGGGGGGGGGCGTCAGTGGAGGGAAGGGGACTTGGTGAAGGGACTGGTGTTGAAACATCGCAGGCCTGAAAGCCAGCCACAGGTGACTGTGATATCACGATGACCAAATAAAAAGAAAACAAACATTATTTCCCCTATGACCACTGTAAGTTCTAGAATGATCTCATTGCTGCTTATAATTTAAACTTCAAAATTCATGGAAAAAAATCATAGTTAATCCAGAGTAATATTTTCAATAAGAAACATTATTTTCATCAGACTAGCAACAACACAACACTTCCCCACTTACCTTGTCAGTCTGTAATTTTTCCAAGTTCCACCTGTCTCTCCATGTAACTCTGCATTTTATTACTGTTTTCTACTTTCGGTTCTCTAGTGCTGGGGATGGAGCCTGGTGTCTGTGCCCAGGGCCCGCCCCGTGACTGCTGAGCTCCCCGCCCAAGCTCTGCATTTCGGAACCCAGGTCTCAGCATAAGAGACGACTTGCCCCGTTAAGTCTTCCCAGGCAACGTAACCCGCCAACGCTTTCAAATACCATTTCCGTTTTGTTTTGTGTCGTTCCTGGCCGCGCTGGGGGCTACTCCAGCTGGGAGCCTAAGGGTTGCTCCTTGCAATACTTGAGCACCCTTTTGGGGTCAGAATTTGAACCCAAGGTCTCACCCAAGCAAGGCAAGTGTTAGCCATGTCCCAGGCGGTAATAGCTTCTATTTTAAAAGGAGGCTGAGAGAAAGTGTGCTTTTTTTATTAGTAATTAATTTTTGCATTTTGGGTCACATTCAGCGATGCTCAGGGGTTCCTCCTGGCTCTGCACTCAGGAATTACTCCTGGTGGTGCTCGGAGGACTATATAGGATGCTGGGGATCGAACCCGGGTCAGCTGTGTGTAAGGCAAACGTCCTCCCCGCTGTGCTATCACTCTGGCCTCCACAGTGTATAGATTTTTTTCTCTCTTTTTGGGTTATACCAGACAGTACTCAGGGAGTACTCCTAGCTCTGTGCTCAGGTGGAGATAAACACGGGTGCTGAGTGCACCCAGCTGCCCCCCCAGCTCCTTTCCTGCTGTGCTGGGGCTGCCGCAGTGGCGCCCGTGGGTGCCCAGGAGGCCCTGGGTGCTGGGGATGGAGCCCGGGGCCTCACTAAGCCGTATTCACCGCCTCCAACCATGTGCGACCTTAGTTCTCATTTTTATTGTTTTTTTTTCCAGCCCCAGCCAGTGGTGCTCAGGCTGAATCCTGGCCGTGGGCCCAGGGGCACCCCTGGCGGGGCACGGGGGCCCTTGGAGGGTGCCAGGGACTCTTCCTGGCACCCTCCAAGAGTGACTCCCAGAGTGACTCCCAGAGTGACCTACTGTCACTCTGGCCCCACGATGTGAATTTTATTAAAAAAAATTTTTTTTTTGGCTTTTTGTGTCACACCCAAAATGCTCAGGGGTTACTCCTGGCTCGACACCCGGGAATTACTCCTGTGGTGCTCGGGGGACCGCAAGGGATCATCAGACCCAAGTCAGCAGACGCCCTCCCAACTATACTACCGCTCTGACCCCTAGAGTGGAATGTTAAGGAGGACTCAGAAGCAGGGCCAAATAGTCAAGGAAGAATGACATGGTTTGGGTGCTAGAGATAAGCTCAGTGACAGGACAAAAGCTTCACATGCATGAGATCCAAGTACAGTATGGGGCGGAGGGAGTGGGGGTGGAGGGGTGGGTAGGTGGGAAGGGAACTGGGGGAGGGAGGGGTCGAAGAGGGAAGGGAGGAAGAGAGCACTGTTTCTACTTAAACCAAAAGTGAGTCTAAAAATCATAAATAAATGAACTTTGATTCTACTAAAATATCTTATGTACATAAAGAACTTTCTGGCTGTATCCAGAAGCTCTGTAGATAGTGAGGAATTGAGCACTGCCCAGATAGTGAGGAAATGAGCACTGCCCATTTCACGAGCTCCCTTGGGTCCGGGTCAGCCCTGCGGCAAGCTGCTGTCACTCACACACAAGCCAGAGGGTTCCAGATCACCTCCACGATGCCAGCACTGCCCAAGTGCCACAGACGTCAGTCACCCCCGCTGAGCGGCGTGGACAGTGTAGCCCATAGAGCAGAGCTGGGTACTAACCAACCAGATGCTGCCACCACGGCCTGGAACAGTTCTGGAGCTGAGCTGGCCTGGCCCGCTGCTTCCTTTCAGAAACAATCCCTTGGTGTCCCTTCCAAGTTGACCCTCCCTAAGCCGGCAAACAGCCCCAGCCCACACGCTGCACCTGAGGCTTCTACTGCCCCCGGGTGGTGCGGGGATGGGGCCCTTCAGGGGAGAACTGACCCAGGAGGCACAAGCACTGGGGCGTGGGTGAGGCGCTCTACACAGGCCCTTTTTCACCTGCCAAAGAGATCTACTTCCTCTAAATAACTGACATTCCTTATTTTCCCCCGAAAGAGAAAAGTGGAAAGGTCTGAAGTGAGGGCGGAGTGCCAGCTTGCACGCGGCAGGCCTGGGCTCCATCCGGCACCCCACGTGGTTCCCTGGGCCGTCAGGAGTGAACCTTGAGTGCAGAGCACGAGTAAGGCCCGAGCACCGCCGGGTGGGGCCCTGAACAAAAACAAAGTACGATGTGAGCAAAAGCCCCGCCAGGGTACAAACTCACTTATTAGACTTCCTTGTAATTAAGTTCAAATCGATCATTAACGCCTGTAAAATGGGTTACCCCAAAGACTAAGCTTGTACCTGTCAACCGCTAACAGCTGCTTCCGCTGCTCCTCCATCTGGGCCTGCACCTTCTCGATGGCGGAAGTCTGAGCGACAAGCTGGGCCTTGAGCTTCTGTCGCTCCTCCATGAGTTCATCCACAATTTGCAGACAGTTTTCTTCAACCTGAAGGAGACGATTGGCCCTGGAGACGTCCTCCCTTTCACACCAACGAGGCCGAGACCGCCACCAAGCTGTGCCTGCTCGGGCCCCCGCTAGCTCAGCCCGCTCCCGACTCACCGCCTCTCATTCCCGTGTTTAATGAAATGATCCTACTTCACCCTGTTACTGGCAATCAGAGACATTTTCTAGATGCCCTCTTTTTGGCGATTTTCGCCGTTTCCTCCTTGGAACTGCCTCTCTACAGCACAAGTTCGGGCACTTCCCGACCGCTGCCCACTGGTCAGTGCACCTCCCTGCTCTTCCTCCACCCTGCCGGCTTCTCTGCCTGACGCAGCAGTCACCTGTGGTCCCCAGAGCTGCCGATGCTGTCCGTACATCTCCCAGCTCTGTTTTAACACCGGCTGGCAACGGGCCTAATGGCAGCGCGGCAGCTCAAGCCAGGACTCAGGATTCTCTCACGTGCCTGTCACGGGGCTCCACCAGCCCTTCAGTGAAAGCCCAGTGGTCGCTCCTTGAACCATCCCTGCCCTCCCGCCCCCAGTCATCTGCTTCTTGAAGCTGCAGACACAACTCTCTCCCCCCCCCCCCCCCCGCCCACCCACACCCTCGGCCCACGGGGCTCTCGGGGAAGGAGATCACGTCCCAACGGCAGCGCGCTCCGGCCAGGATGGATTACCTTCTTCAGGTTTTCAATCTCTTCTTTACCTTTCTGGACAGTTTCTTTTAATGTGTTTATCTTAGTCGTTTTCTTCTTCAGCTGATTGTGACTATACTCAAGTTGAACATTAAGTCGAGTTTTTTGTTTCTCAAATTCTAGTCTAGCATAATAAAGTCAAACATTATAAGTGATATACAGAGTGCTTCAATTATTTTTATTATAGGCAATTAAAAAATCTAAACAATATTGCAATGGAATCCCCTATTGCTATCACTCAACTCTAATAATGATTGATTCGTGGTTAATCTTGCTTCCTCACTCAACACTCTCCCCAGTGCATTACTAGTCATATGAAGGACATGATGGAAATTCACATGTAAATATTTTAATTTGTAGCTCTGAAAATGAAGTGACCTTCAATGACCATAAACTATTATGTGACTATTGCTGCCAAATTTCCTAAGTCTCATTAACAACAACAACAAAAACCCAAACAAACTGGACTTGTTAGAATCTGTATTGCCGTGGACATATTAAATCTTTTTTTTTTTTTTGCTTTTTGGGTCACACCCGGCGATGCACAGGGGTCACTCCTGGCTCATGCACTCAGGAATCACCCTTGGCGGTGCTCAGGGGACCATATGGGATGCTGGGATTCGAACCCGGGTCAGCCGCGTGCAAGGCAAACACCCTACCCGCTGTGCTGTTGCTCCAGCCCCCAACATATTAAATCTTTTGAAACCTACAGATTCCCTCTTTTTTTTTTTTGCTTTTGTAAAATTAGTCTTTATTTTACTTAGTCAATCTTTTTAGATTGTTAGGGTCCTGAGAGCTAGAGCAGAGGGTAAGGTGCTTGCTTGCCCAGCATGGTGGCGACCCAGGTTTGATTCTTGGCATCACATACAGTCCCCGGGAGATCCCAGAGCTGGGAGTCAGCACTGAGCACTGTCGGGTGTCACCCCAAACCAAAAGCTCTCACTCACAAAGCGACACTGGGGAAGAACACGTTCCTTCCTGCTGCACTTAAGCATGACACGGATGCTCAGAGTGAGAGACCAGAGGCTCATAGAGATTAAACCTGAAAGGAAGAGAAGATGCCGGTGCCCCCGGAAGCACCGAACCCGCTTCCTGTGATATGCGGCACCGCCCTGCTCAGGGGCCTGAGTGCCTGCTGACACCACTTTGTCAACTTCTCCATTAGTGTCAAACGGGACTTCGAGAAATTGATGAAGACTGTTTCTACGCTAAGGGCGACGTCTGAACCCCCCGCAGAGCTGCCTGTGCAATGGCTGAAGCTGTAACTCAGGACGGCCAGGGACCGAGAGCCCAAGGCTACTAAGCACACAGAATGGACTCCTGCGGAGAGCGAAGAGCAACTGCACAAGTGTGGAGCACCGCATCCGCGGGCACCACTGTCGAGGACCCTAGAGGAAGAATCCAGAAGATCTCTGGAGTTTGCATCACATACATGTCTTATTTATTTTAGGGGTGGACAGGGGGCACGCCTGACAGTGCTCATGGGCACTTCTCTGCTGTTTCAGGAGCGCCCTCTGCTGGAGCTGGATGGGGCCGGGAGATGCTGGATCAACCCAGGCAACGCCTCACCTCTGCACCATCTTCGGCACCACACTGAGTCATGCCAGATGACATGGAGACCCTCGGTTCTAATTTTTACACAAAGAGTACGTTTTTGGAGAGTGGCCCCCAAACCAGACAGACATATAATATGAATGTTTACTGATAATAAACCGCGATGAAGACTGCTCCATGCACAGTCCCGAATGATTTATAATATACTGTAATCTGCTTATCAATATTTATAAACAAAAATACCTTTTTTGATCAATTTCCTGTTGCTGTTTAACGTGTTTTTTCTCAAATTCACGAATATTCTCCACACCAATTTCTTCACAGAAACGTCGGAAAATATCATCTTCAACCTTTTATTTCAGAAGAATTGGTTTGATCATCAATTTTAATTATGTAGACACTACTTAAAAATCTGTTCTCTCAGCAAGGTTTTCTCAAGTACTAATTACAAACTGACTGTAGAATGAGTCAGTGCTTTCTCTTTTTTGTTAACACCATAGACTATGCTCATTTATTTTCCAACTTTTTATTCTAAAAATGAGTAAGAATGGCCATAATTGATGTGAGTACTTTGGCTCTGATAAAGTGTTCAAGACAAACGTGGAAGCCGTTCTTTCACACTGCCAGGATATAACTGTGTATGTGACAATAGCGCAGACTGTATCCAAGGCTGCAGAGGTGAAGAGAAGGGGCTGGGGAGACAGCACGGGGCTAAGACACGTGCACAGCTCGCACCCAGACCCCGGGTCACTCCTGGCATCTCGTGGTCCCCCCAAACTGCTGGAGTGACCCAGTGGTCTCCAGCATGGCCCAGCCCCATCACACCCATGACCTTGTCAATCTTCTCTTGAAATTCTTCAATTCTTTGCTGGCGCTCTTTGATTCCTTCACTCAGCATAGTGCACTGTGACTCAATATTTAGTAGTTCACTTTGTAACTGAGATTGTTCCTAATTAAAAGAGAAAAAAAATTCTTTTTAATATGGCCATTTAGTTTTACACAGTAAAGTAAAAAATTGTAATATATATATTTTTAGAATAAAAAGGGATTTATGAAACGGGATAAATTCAGTACATTGGGTCGCAAGACTAATGGCCATAAAAATCAAGTAAATAAAGGAATATAACCTCTGTTATGGGTATATTATCTAACATTACATGGCTCTGCATGTAATTTCTAAAATTCTATCCTGATTCAAAATACCATCAAGTTTGGGGGCTGGAGAGATAGCACAGCGGGTAGGGCGTTTGCCTTGCACGCGGCCGACCCGGGTTCAAATCCCAGCATCCCATATGGTCCCCTGAGCATGGCCAGGGGTGATTCCTGAGTGCAGAGCCAGGAGTGACCCCTGTGCATCGCCAGGTGTGACCCAAAAAGCAAAAAAAAAAAAAAAAAAAAACAAAATACCATCAAGTTCATGAAAGCCTAGATTACCCGATGAAAAGCGGCAAGGTGCTTCTTTTTAATCATTTCTAGTTCACTCTGGGAGTATTTGAGTCGTGTCTGAGTTCCTTGGATGAGAGTTTGTACTTGTTTTAAATCTGCTTCCTTTCGGAGTGCCTTCATCGAATCCTAGAAAGGAAGAGAAACAGGAAAGCCTGGTGCTCCCCCACCACAGTCCCCCCATGCCACCTGCCCGGCTGACCAAAGACCCAGTGACGGGGCTGTCGCCTGGCGAGGCCGGACGACACCCGTGAAGCAAGTGAACAAACAAGTGAGCGCTTCCTAGGAAGCATGGCACAGGGATGAAGAACATGAGCTCCGTGCCCGCTGGACTCCTGGACAGGCACTCCCGGATGGACACTGCCTGGATGGACACTTTCCCAGCCTTCTTGCCTGATTCCTCCCTCCCCACCCCTATCTAACTCACGACCGAACACTCTCCAGAACGGACTCTGTCTTTTAACTCCCAGCCTCCCTAAGTACAATCCACATACTCACCCACACTGGTTCCTTCAGTCCTGTTCTGTAAATTTACAATCACGCTTAAAACCCTTTGCTGTCTCCTGCTCTTCTCAGTCAGCTGCTCCCGGGGTCAGCTGATAAAGCTCTAGACTCACGTCATGGTGCATGTTCGTCAGCGTGTAACTCACCAAAAGTGCTCTGCCATTCTTTGTGAGCACTGTTTCCCGGGTCTTACCCCAACAAACAGTGCTCCAGCAGGATACTTGCACATGTCAAGTATTAGGATCTTTACTTCCAGGGAGTAGATTCCCCAGAGTGAGATCAATGGGTCAAAAGTACTTATGTTTTTATTTTATTTATTTATTTTGCTTTTTGTGTCACACCCGGCGATGCACAAGGGTTTAGTCCTGGCTCTGCACTCAGGAATTCCTCCTGGCGGTGCTCAGGGGACCATATGGGATGCTGGAATTCGAACCCAGGTCAGCCACGTGCAAGGCAAACGACCTACCCGCTGTGCTATCGCTCCAGCCCCTCATGTTTTCATTTTAATAGCTTGTACTAACTGCTCCCCCCCCCCAAAGGCTATAATAATTCTTTTTTTGGGGGGGGGTAAAGGTGGGAGATTACTATTATTACTCTTGATTATTACTACTATTACTGTTGATGTCCCCAGGGCTCACAGTAATCTGGAAGCAGAGAGCTGAGGGGGGGGGGGTTACTTAACCCTGAGACTGATCAAAGTTTTACGGAGAAGGCCTGCGGCTGTTCGATGCACCTCTTCAGAGTGCTCATCACCGGGTGGAAGGAGCCACACTTGGCCGCGCTCAGGGCTCACTTGGGCCTGGCGATGCCTGGGGACCAGATGCGGGGCCGGGAGCAAGCAGGGTCGGCTGCACGCAGGCAAGGGGCTTGCCCGCTGCACTGTCTCTCCGGCCCAGCCACCACATTTCTATGGTTAATATCTGAGGACCCGATGCTTTACATCTTCATCGGCAGGTGTAAGTTATTCTCCCCATTCTTCTGGACCGGCAGAAGCTGCAATTTAGTTTGTGTCCCCGAGTAGTCTATTCTAAGCTGAGCATCTCCCACACCTATTAGCTACTTGACTTTCTATTGTGAACTGCCCGAGCCTAGCCTTTCTAGAGTTTTCTATAATGTCTTTTCTTTGAAGGGAGGGCTGGGGGAACACCTGGCTGTGATCCAGGATCACTCCTGGTGGGGACTGGGGATCAGAAGTGGCACCTGCCCGGCTGTGCCATCTCTCTGGCTCCTCTACCAATATTTTTTTCTTTTTGGGTCACACCCAGCGATGCACAGGGGTTACTCCTGGCTCTGCACTCAGGAACCACCCCTGGTGGTGCTCGGGGGACCATATAGGATGCTGGGAATTGAACCCAGATAGGCCTCGTGCAAGGCAAATGCCTCACCTGCTGTGCTATCACTCCAGCCCCTACCAATGCTTTTTTAAAATGTCAAATTATAAAGAATTCCTTGACAGTGTATGATTTTCACTTTAAAGCTTTTCTTAAAATATATGACTTTTTTTTTTTTGCTTTTTGGGTCACACCTGGCAGTGCACAGGTGTTGTTACTCCTGGCAGTGCTCAGGGGACCATATGGGATGCTGGGATTCGAACCCGGTGCAAGGCAAACGCCCTACCCGCTGTGCTATCGCTCCAGCCCCAAAATATATGATGTTTTTATTCTCAATTTTTATTTTACATTCAAGTTTTTGATGTCTCTGGAATTTGTGTGGTAGGAGGCACAAAACTGCTTTATCCAGCTATGACAATGCTATTTCCTAAGTAACCTACTCTTTGCCCATAAAAATAAAACACCATCTTTGGTATTTTCTGGACACTTGTAGAGCAAACTATCACTGTGCTGGGCTCCCTAGAATTCCTCTTTTTTTTTGCTTTTTGGGTCACACCCGGCAATGCACAGCGGTCACTCCTGGCTCATGCACTCAGGAATCACCCCTGGCGGTACTCAGGGGACCATATGGGATGCTGGGATTTGAACGCGGGTCGGCCTCGTGCAAGGCAAATGCCCTACCCACTGTGCTATCACTCCAGCCCACAGAATTCCTCTTGCGTTTTGTTATATTCCATTCCTATACTACAAGTAATCTGACTCAGGGGCTTTTCACTGTGTTCTATTTGCTAAGAGAAATTATAACTCTCTTGTCATATTTTCTTTTGGGGGGATTCCACTTTTAGGAAAATCTTTGTTTTATTTTTATTTTTGTTTTTGGGCCAAAGCTGGTGATGCTCAGGGGTTACTCCTGGCTCTGCACTCAGCAATCACTCCTGGTGGTGCTCAGAGGACCATATGGGATACTGGGGATTGAACCCGAGTCGGCTGCATGCAAGATAAGTGCTCTACCTGCTATACTATCTCTCAGCCCCCGAAGTAGATAATGTCAAAAATTTGAAAGTTTTGTAATATTTTCTTTGACTCACAGCCAGGGTACTTTGTGTGCCATGCACTTCTAGGGCTCAAATCTGAGTCTCACAAATGCCAAGCCAAGTGCTCAAAACAGAGCCTTATCTCTGGTGCTCTTGGCGATATGTCAATCAACACTGTGTTCGGGCTTTGCCACTCCCTGGAGCACTCCCTGGAGCACCCAAGCTTACGGCAGACCTTCCTTTCAGTGCTGCTGTATGTCTTTCACTAAGAGGCTCCAAAAAGTGGTTACTGTGTCTTTAAACCTATTTTGTTTTCTACTGTGACTATTTTTCCAATTCTAGATGCTTTTTATATAAAGGGGAAAAAAGCTAGTCTTATTCATGATTAACTCTCCCATTAGCTTATCAAACAGTAAAGTGCATACTTTCGTGCATGAGATCTGGATTCAATCCCTAGCATCAAAGACATGGGAATATGTATTTATGTACGTGTGCACATATGTGCGTGTGTATGTAAAAGTTGTCAGCTTTATTGATGAATAATTCATTCATGCCCGTGACAGCTGTGAACTGGCTAAATAAATGACACCTCGGGGCCAGAGAGTCCAGGGGTTGGTTAGGGGATGTGTCTTGCACTTGACTGAGCCCAGTCTGATCCCCAGCGCCACGAGCACCCCCAGGAATGACCCGAGCACAGAGCCAGGAGTAAGCCGAGTGCTGCCTTGTGTGATCCCAAATCCACCCAAAGTAAAAGTAACAAAGCTACACAATAAGGTATAGACAGTACTTATTAAACATAAAGTGGCTATTTACAAGTTAAAGCTAAAACACGTCCTTGTTATGATAGCAAATAAAACCATGTAAATACTATGTAAGTCATTATAAAACCCCAAAATAAAAAATAAATATAGAGACTATTTCTAGAAGTTAGGCACCAAACTCTATTTAGCAAATGCCACTAGAGAGAAGGAAGGGAAAAAAAACACTTTCTTTTTTACTGTATTCTATTATACGTTATTTGAATTTTCCAACTCAAGACAGGCTAGAGTTCTTACAATAAAAACTCTGATTTTGTTACAAGAGTTAATTTTAAACACAATTATTAAAGTTAGTAGCCTATGAATTTTGACATGGATTTACCTTTAACTCTTGGATTAGCTGGCTTCTTCTGTCTTTCAAGTTCTTTAAGTCTTTCTCATCCCAGCATCTAGCCTTATATTTTAAGTCACTTGACCCTCCAGAGATCACACCAGATTTTAAAAATAATGTACCATCAAGAGCTACTGTCTGCAAAATTAAAAACATTTTAACTTGGAGAACCATAAATAAAGAACAAAATAAGATATAATATGATTTTTTTTTCTTTTTGGGTCACACCTGGTGATGCACAGGGGTTACTCCTGGCTCTGCACTCAGGATTACTCCTGATGGTGCTCAGGGGACCATATGGGATGCTGGAAATTGAACCTGGGTTGGTCATGTGCAAGGCAAATGCCCTCCCTCGCTCCAGCCCCAATATGGCAATTTTTATAGCTAAAAATTTGTAAATGAGAAAAACCACTTACTAAACTTTGGGTCCAAGGCCCAAAGCAATTCCAGTCTAAAGATTAGCAGCAATTAAAAAGGTTGAAAATATGTGACCCCAAATCCCTCCTCCAATATATTAGTTTCAAATATATTCAACATGAGAAACAAAAATGAACTGTATCTATATTTAATATAAAATATTTTATATTACATAAGTTACTTCAAAGAATTTACCATTATACATCTATGGCATATTGTTATGGTAACTTTAATAACATTAGGACACCAAAGTATCGTTCTTTAAAATGATTATGAATATGGAACCAGAAAAAATTTAAATAAAGTCAAAGTCTAAAATTAACAGTCATATGTATAAGCATATGCTTGAATAAATGAAAACAATTCTCAGTCTTCTGCAAGTGTTTCTAATTAGTTAGTCAAAGCGGAAGAGACAACCAATGAAGGAACAGAAGCAGGTGACACGAAATGGGTAAAATGCCAGTGTGCTGTGTATGAGCAGTCTACACCGAGGGCTGGAGGGACCTACTCCCAGGGAACCAGACTCACAGGGGACAGAAATGTGTAGGTGTCCGACATGGGATGAGGAGAGTAGAGAGAGTCAGAGTGATCTGGAGGCAGAGAGCCGAGGGCGGGGTTCTAACCTAGCCCCAGGAACGATTCGGGTTTCCTGGAGAAGGTTGGCTATCCCTTCCGTGTATGAGTGACCTTCGTTTAACAGAAACCCAGGTCTCTCCCTCGGAACGGAACCAGAGAGCAAGCGTCCCAGAGTGCCCGGCTTCTACCAGATACCCAGGCTTCCACCTGACTCTGCTGAGGGTTGAGTCACTCCTCAGCTGCTTTTCTGGGGCCCTGGGGAATTCCCTTCCCTACCAGGTGTAGCTGGGCAATGAGGCCTCAACTGGCTGGCTCCTGTCAGGAAAGGGGGGGACACTCCACAGCCTCTGGTCTAGAAGGGAGAGGCCCACACACTCGGCTTCCCCTCTGGCCTCCCCAAGCGCACGGGAAGTGGAGGCAGCTTCCTTCTGGCGACCCCTTGGAGCACGTGCTGCTGCTTCCTGGTCGAGGCACAGCCGCGGGCAGGGGGAGCTGAGGCACGCACCAGGCCCCACAGCCACTCAGCTGGTCAGTTGTCAACAGGTTCACCTGACATCTGTGTGGCCGTTAGAAGGCTGCAAGCAGTGTGTGTGCAGCAGCGTCACAACAGCCTCCAGGACACCCACCCTGAGCCACGGTGTGTTGCGTCGAGAAAGAGAAGGCAGGGGAGCTGGGGGGCAGCACGGCGGGGAGAGCGCTTGCCTTGTGTGGCGGGAGGGGGAACCGGCGGGGTGTGTGGAATCGAACCTGGTTGGCAAATGCCTCACCTGCTCTACCATCTCTCTGGCCCTCCCGAGTTTCCTAGTCAAACAGGTCATAGCATATACAAACGTTTCCATGGTTTGTGTTACTCTCCCAAAGGCTGCCTTGTGGCCCCAGAGTGCTACCTAAGCCTCTCACCTTCCGGCGTTCAGGCCCATCGAACGCGATGTGCCTCGCTTCCTCCACAGTCTCACAGACAAGACCGTTTCCACACACAAACTGGATCACTTTCTTCAGCTGAGGAAACTGAGTCTTTATGACATCAATCACCATTTTGCAGCCTTTAATCTCCCTTAATCTTTCATTGATGGGCTTGATCTGAAAGGTTAAAAAATACTCGATGCATCAGATAGTCCAAGATGGAACCAAATGCTCAGCATATTTTCCCCGTAGGACGGATGAGGGACAGGATGAGATTCTGTGGCGCTTCTGACAACAATTTGAGAAGAACCTGGTGAACTATATCCCCAAAGCGGCTGAGGCCGTATGTTTTTATTTCTGGTGCTGGGAACCCGCCCCCGGTCTCTGACGTGGGAAGTATGCATTCTGACACTCAACTGATTCCCAGTCCCAGACCGTGTTTAATACTACATGGCGGTCCGGAGCGACAGCACAGTGGGGAGGGCATTTGCCTTGCACGTGGCCAACCCGGGTTCAATTCCCAGCATCCCATATGGTCCCCCAAGCACGGCCAAGAGTGATTCCTGAGTGTATGAGCCAGGAATAACCCCTGTGCATCGCCGGGTGTGACCCCCCCAAAAAAAATTTAAATAAAATAAAAAAAAAATACTACACAGACTTGAAGATGACACAGCTCTGTGACAGGGCACATGCCTCTCACACATTAGACCATAAGCTCAACCCTGGCACCATAAAACAAAGCCCACAGGGGCGGGAGACGTGGCTGGGCAGCAGAGCACTAGGCACGCATATGTGAAATACTAGGTCTGATTTCCTCAGGACCATAAAAAAGGAAGAAGGCAAATTACTGGGCCAGAGAAGATAGTGCAAAAGACTGGAGTGAGCGCCCTACATGTGGGATGCCCAACTCAGGCCTGGCACCACCTGGTCCCCAGGGCACCACTAGAACTGACTCATAAGCACCAAACCAAGTGTATCCCAAGTACTGCTGGATGTGATGCCAAAACAAACACTAAACCAACCAACCAACTAAAACCTTACATGGTCTCACAAGTCAGAAGACTAAATTTACAAAATGCATAAATAATGCGTTATATGATTAAATTTAATTCTATCTCTAGTTGGGACAAACCAACTGAGAAAATCTTCATGCTCTTAAGATCATAAAATCTAGTAGGAGTCAATACTTGTTTATTGTGTTGAAAGAATGGCATTATGGGGGCTGGAGCGATAGCAGAGCAGGTAGGGTGTTTGCCTTGCACGCGGCCGACCAGGGTTCAATTCCCAGCATTCCATCTGGTCCCCTGAGCACCACTAGGAGTAATTCCTGAGTGCAGACAGGAATAACCCCTGTGCATCGCCAGGTGTGACCCAAAAAGCAAAAACTAAATAAATACTAAAAAATTATTTTTTTTAAAAAAAGAATGCATTAAGATCATAGTTTTATGATCTTAAGAGCATTATGAAATTCAAAATACCATTGTAGGCTTAAATGATAAGGAAAGCCTTCAAACCTTCTCTGACAGAAATGTATAGGCAATGAATTACTGAAAATGCCATGAAAGCTTTTTGTAAACAAAGCAAAGCCCTATACACAACCAAATGTGTATATATATATGTATGTATACATATATCTATCTGAGGGTATGTATTTACATAAATTTGCACGTAGAGAAGCAATTTAAAATACATACATTCAAGGAACTGGGCACAAAGAAGGGTAGGAGAATTCCCTTTATATTTCATAATGTTTGACAACTGCCTTTGTCTATTGCATCTTAATATATCCACATACCCACAGCTCTCTTATAGCCTACTTCTCCCTCTTGGAGAACCTGGCAAGGTACCGAGAGCATCCTGCCTGCAAGGCAGAGCCTGGCAAGCTCTCCGTGGCATATTCGATATGCCAAATACAGTAACAATGATGGGTCTCATTCCCCTAACCCCAAAAGAGCCTCCAATGAGGCACGGTTGGGAAGAATGAGTAAAAGAGAGGCTGCTAAAATCTCAGGACTAGGATAAATGGAGACGTTACTATGCCCACTCGAGGAAATCAATGATCAACGGGATGACAGTGACAGTGACACAGTGATATTCTGTGTTGTTTGGGGGCCACACCTGGCAGTGCTCAGAGATCACTCCTGTTCGTATTGGGCGACCACGTGTGGTGCCTGGGGTAAACTCGGGCCAGCTGCATCAAGGCAAATACCTCACCTATCTCCCTATACTGTCTCTCTGACCCTGTACTATTTTTTTTTTTTGGTTTATTTTTGGGTCACACCCGGCAATGCACAGGGGTTACTCCTGGCGGTGCTCAGGGGACCATATGGGATGCTGGGATTAGAACCCGGGTCGGCCGCGTGCTAGGCAAACGCCCTACCCGCTGTGCTATTGCTCCAGCCCCTGTACTATTTTTTTTTTAAGTCTTGAAAAAATAAGTTCAAAAAAAATAAAACAGGGTTTTAACAGGCAGATTAACAATGAGATAAGAACTTTCAATGGGCAGGGGCTGGAGCGATAGCACAGCGGGGAGGGCGTTTGCCTTACACTCGGCCAACCCAGGTTCGATTCTCAGCATCCCATATGGTCCCCTGAGCACCGCCAGGAGTAATTCCTGAGTGTATGAGCCAGGAGTAACCCCTGTGCATCGCCAGGTGTGACCCAAAAAAGCAGGAAAAAAAAAGAATTTTCAATGGGCAGATGGGACTGTGCGAGTATGGTTGGGCAGAAAGGAACGTCTGCAGGTCTCTGCCCTATGCCATGCGCTGCATGAGTGTCTCTCCCTCGTGGAACTTTTTGTACTAACCCAGTCAAGACTAATCCCTCCACTTCACAGGCAGAAAAATAAAAAAGCGGAGCTGGAATTCAAGGTCTGAGCAGTCCAACTCTAGAGGATGTTTTTAAAAATTTCTTGTTTGTTTTGGTTGGGGCTATACCTAGCAATGCTCAGGGGTTTCTCCTGGCTCTGAGCTCAGAAATCATTCCTGGAAGTGCTTAGGGGACCATATGGGGTTCTGGGGATCAAATTCAGGTTAGCCAAGTGCAAGGCAAATGCACTATCCCCCTGCACTATTGCTCTGACTCCCCAGCCCTTCTTTTAAATGTTTTTGTTCCTGGGCCACATGGCATTGCTCCGGCATTACTCATGGCTTGGTGCTAACGTGTGTGTGGGGGGGGGGAGGGGGCAGAGGCTCTCCTGAGATGTTTGGGAGCATGTGGTGCCAGAGCAGAGTCTGGAAAATCATCACGTCAGAATCACGGGAAACCAGATTAGGGAGAACACCCAGACCCACTAACCCCGCCATCTGAATAACTGGCTGACACGTAAGCTATGATTCTTGTCAATCCAAAACCACATTTTAGGCATAAAAACACATGTTAAGGGCAACTTTTCATTATTAAATACTAAACGTTACAAATATCTTACATCAAGGTAATCTAGAGCAAGGAATGTCTCAGGCTCAGCTCTCTCCTCCTTCAGGAACCGAATACAATCCCTTGCTACCTTTTCCGTGGCCACAACAATGGCCACCATGTACCGGCCAAAAAGTTTAGTAACTGCCAACTGGTACTTCTTATGGATAGGGTGACACAGGTCAAGCAGTCTTCCAAACTAGGTAGGTTTCATAAAAAAAGAGAGAAAAATATCTTAGTGAGGAACATATTATTTCATTCTTTCTAATGTAACAAAGTAAACCAATATTTAATTTTATAAAATTATAAACAATGCACTGGAGCGATAGCACAGCGGGTAGGGCATTAGCCCTGCACTCGGCCGACCCGGGTTCAATTCTTCTATCCTTCTCGGAGAGCCCAGAAAGCTACCGAGAATATCCCGCCCGCATGGCAGAGCCTGGCAAGCTCCCCGTGGCGTATTTGATATGCCAAAAACAGTAACAATGTCTCACAATGGAGATGTTATTGATGCCCGCTCGAGCAAATTAATGAACAATGGGATGACAGTGCCACAGTGCTATAAACAATATTTAACAGCGTTTCATTCATTGTTTAAGTTTTGTTATGAAACGTCCATTTAGATGGTCCAGCCTTAAAATATCTGAGAGGGGCTAGAGTGACAACAGCTGGTGTGCCTGGGTTGTCCCTGGCAGTGTTCAGGGGACCTGGGAGTGCCAGGCTTGAACCCACCCAGGGTTCTACATGCAAAGTATGTGCTCATCCTCTGAGGTCTCTTTCCCTGGCCCCAAATGTAACATTTCTCAGACAACTTTACTTCCTAATAATGGTGAACAATTTAAATTCCAATTAAGAACGCTCAGCCCTTTTGTTTCAATTCATTTCTAATTACCAACAGATCTGGGTACAGTCTCTTAAGGTTTTCCAGGATTTCTGCTCTCTTTTGCTGACGTCTTCCCTCATGATTATCAATTCCAGCATTTTGTAAATCATTTCTAATAACATTCAACTCCTCATTAACTTCAGATATTCTTGATTTTGTTTTTCCAATTTCATCCACTAGGGTTTCCTCTTGCAGCTTTTTCTCTTTCAAGCAATCCCTATACACAGTAAAAGATTATACAGCAAAAACAAGAAGAAAAACTAGGACTTAGAAAGAATATATACTCTGATCTGGCATTCTATAGAAATGGAGGACTCTCGTTAATTTTAAATGAAGAAAAATTTAATGCCAAATTTAACACCAAAGATGGACAAAGAAATTTTGATCATTTTCTGTTGCTTCAAATGCACATATCTCTGGATACTATAAAAGAACAAATGAGTATAACCAGAGCAATTATCACGAATTGAATAAGTAATTTCAATTTAAAAAGAAATTCAGTGGCAGAATACACTGTGCTAGCTTTCATGGCATAATTTTTGTTAACTATCAACGACAGGAGAAATTTGTTTCACCACTGTTAAGTATCTGTCCTTTCAAAACACACGTAGTTTTCTATTATATGGTTAAGTACAATTTTCAAATATTTAAAATGAAGCAAAAAGCAGAGGAGGACGTGACGCTCCACACACGACAGTGGGAACAGAAGTGGGAGCAATCACCAGATGGATATTCAGGACCCTCCTCGGCCTCTGAGCTCAAAGAAGCCGCGAGAATGTTCTAGTTTTACTCTACCCACATGCATGTTTTTGTGTACTCCTCCAACTTCTCTATTCGCTTTTTATGATCTTCTATTTGTTCTTTTGTTTGTTTTAGGTTTTCCTAAAATAGGAAATGAAACCTCAGATTAATTCAGCAATTCTAAACAAGGAAACTACTTTCTCTGACAATTTCTCTATCAAGTTAATACGAACGACTATGCCTCCTATTTAATGTAACATTGTAGGTGGTTCTGAGCTTGAAATGTATCAGTTATAGTTATATGTGTAGCTACTTTCATCTTTTCTTTGTGTTTTTCTACTTCTCAAAACATCACTTTATTGCTTTGTTTTGTTTTGGGGCCACACCTGGCGCACTTCTCAGGGGATACTCCTAGCTCTACACTCAGGAATGACTCTGGCGGAACGCAGGCAACTGTATGGGGTGCTGGGGGTCCTACCCAGTGGGCCGTGTGTAAAGCAAGTGCCCTCCCTGCTGGACTATCTCTCCAGCCCCAGAAAGTAACACATGTTAAAATTAAGGTTTCCATGATGAAATCTCATTAATGCACCAGAGAATTCCACTCAGGGTCAAGATGGGGAGAGGGAGGGGGAGGAGGAAGAGGAAGAGGAGGAGAAATAATTCTATTTGAAGTGATGAGGTTAAGAAAAATGTATTATTGGGGCCAGAGAGATAGTACAGAGAATAGGGCGCTTGCCTTTCATGCACAGGCCTGGGTTTGATCTCCATATATATGGTCCTTCGAGTCCCGTCAGGACTATAGCCAGAAGTAAGCCCTGAGCACTGCCAGGTATGGCCCAAAACAAAATAGTTAAGAAGGACTAGCAAATCCAGTCAATTGGAAACACCTACACCTCAGAGTTTACTCTGGTTACTCCCATAACTTGTCAACCTCAGGTGAGGTCCATCACAGTGGCAAACATCTGCAGGGTCAGTCGGAGGTCATTTGAGATGGCAGGCTGGCAAGCAAGCTCTATTCAGAAAATAAATCAGGCCAGGACCGATGAAAGGGAAGGTCCCTTCCCTCTTACTAGCCTGCAGGGAGGCATGCCAATCCTGCGGACTTTGGGGAGGCATAATGAGGCATACGTGGACACCTGGGATAGGACACTGTGGATTTGGGGTATCAGCTGACCATGCTCCCCCTAGCTGTGGAGAGCCCACAAACTGTCCAGCACGCGTCAGTCTTGAATCTGTGGGAAGTCAGGTGTCCTATGGGAAACTCGGTCTGGTTACAGAGGTCTCCATCTGACATTCAATTTCATCCTTGATGTTTTTATAATCAAGAGGGAACCACACCTTAAGCAACCATGACATGTGCCGGGGCACTGTTAGCGTCCAGCCCTAAGCCGCTCAGGTCAGCAGCCTTGGGCCAGTTATCTGTATTTTCCCTTCCACCCGGTTAGTCGTTAGAAGTTAAAGCACAATGACTGATTAGGAAAGAAATTATTTCCCGGTTCTTCTTCTGAGAGTCCCTGGTGGCCTAGCAGTCAGGATCCTGGGGCTTTTTGGGGGCGAGACCTCTAGAGCAGTGCTCAGGGGGCTTTGGGACCTCATTGGGGGTTTCTGGCCAAACAGACTAGAAGAGAGAATCCGAGGGCGCAGTGCTGGCCGTAGGGTGCTGGGAAGGACCTTGGCCACCCTAGCAGGGTCCCACCCAGCAGCGTTAAGGGGCCTCCATGACTGCACCAGCAGCGCTCAGGGGTCAAGCCCAGGACGGCCGTATCGAAAACATTTGCCTTCACCTTTATGCTATCTTCAGTTCCCTCAAGTTCAGTTTTGGAGGTGCAGGGAGAGAATAAAAGGAGTGACCTGCGAAACAGTGCAGCAAGGGAACACTAACCCTGCACATGGGTCACCAGGGGTTCAATCCCAGCAACACCAAGAAAAAAGTCTTTGGGAGGTGGGTCAGTCTAGAATTCATCCCCTAGATAGAATTCAGCATGTAAAGAAAGCAAGGATTTGGGGGAGGGTTTCTGATTCTGATTTCTGGGCCACACCTGGCAGTGCTCAGGCTCAGGAGTCATTCCAGGAGGGGCTTGGGGACCCGTGTGGTGTCAGGGACTGAACTAGGGGTCAGCAGCATGCAATTATCTTATCCCTTGTACTGTACCTTCAACTCCAAGATGGGAAGGCATTTTCATAAAGGCAAAATTTTGCAATGAACATTTACAGAAATCAGCATGTGCCTTTATAATGTCACAGAAATTAAGCAGATTTTTTTTCTTTTTGGGTCACACCCAGTGATGCATAGGGGTTACTCCTGACTGCACTCTGGAATCACTCCTGGAGGTGCTTGGGGAGCCATATAGGATGTTGGGAATTGAACACGGGTTGGCCGCATGCAAAATAAATGCCCTATCCGCTGTGTTATTGCTCCAGCCCCAAGCAGATATTTTTAAAGAATTACTGTTGTTCTGTACTACATTTTTTCTCCCTCCTGAGTACTCTTCTTTTCTTACAGGATCATCTGTGACTACACATTTATACATATTTATATTTTTGTCTACTAAATCACAAAGTGCCATGAGACCCGAAATGCAGAAGATTCATTCCAAAGATGGTGTTTGACATCAGACAGGTACGTTTAGTCAAGTGAGCTATCTTGTGCCTTGATTCCTTCCTCCATACAGTTCATAAAGTCAACAAACACTACTGACAATCTGTTCTACAATTTATTCCAGATAGGCATATAGATATCAATCAATGTGTAGCTTGGAATATAGAATGTATCAGTGAATACAACAACCTTCTGCACTTACGAGGTTTACATTCTAGAGGGGAAGGTAGACAGGTGAGAGTAAAGCAGGAGCCGGAGCCACAGAAGAGCAGACCAACGCAGGTTTGATCCCCAGCAGTGCATCTGGTCCCCTGAGCCCCGCCAGGAGTGATCCCTGAGCACAGAGCCAGGAGTCAACCTTGACCACTGTTGGCTGTGGACAGCAACACTCCTCTACCCCCGAAAGAGTAAACTAAATAGAAAAAGGAAGTTTGAGAGGAACTTAGGAAAGGGAGACGAGGACCCCAGCCAGGTCGGCGTGAGGTACCTGCAGACTCGCCCATACAGTCTGTATGTGAAGGGACGCCCCCCAGGACTGCCACAAGAACAAGCTTAGTCATGTGACTTGGCTCTGGACGGCATCACTCTGGCTGCAGTGCAGGAGGGAACCCTAACGCATCCCCACTCCTCCCGGCCTCAGCCAACACAGACATGGACAATTGGGCTACGATGGCAGCTGCTGACCCGGAAAGAAGTGTATTTTGAAAGTGGAGCCAACAGAATTTGCGTCAAAGCTGGAGTCTAAGGCTACTGGGCGAGGCAGGTGGCAAACGGGACAGCTACCCCCAAGATGGGAAGGACTGTACGTGGGGCATATCTGGGCAAACCAATCAGTCTGAGAGTTGTTTTGATGTTTATTCAATATCCAGTAGGAGATGCAAAGGAAAAAGCTGGGCGCACTGGATTTAGAAGTCATGACTAGAAATACACATTTGGGAGGGGCCGGAGTGATAGTACAGTAGGGAGGGCCTTCGCCTTGCACGTGGCCGACCCAGGTTTCATCCCCAGCATCCTGCAGTCCCCTGAACACTGCCAGGAGTAATTCCTGAGTGCAGAGCCAGGAGTAACCCCTGAGCATTGCTGGTTGTGCCTCTCTCCCCTGCCAAAATAGACAATTGCCGAGGTGGAGCCATAGTGCAGCGGGTAAGGCGTTTGCACGCAGCCGACCCAGGTTCAATCCCTGGCCATCCCATGTGATTCCCCCAAGCACCACCAGGAGTAATTCCTGAGGGCAGAGCCAGGAGTAACCCAAGATTCGCTGGGTGTGACCCAAAAAAGAATAAAAAAATACGGAATTGGGAGCCTCGGCAGACAGTACTTTAAAGCTATGGGAATACAGATCCATCAGATCGCCAAGGCAGAAAATGTAGAGAAGCGGGAAGCAGAATGAGAATGTAGCATCTCTTTCTTAAAGTTGTCTAAGCCTTGCATAAACTGGGCGCGCAGCAGTTCAGGGTGCAGGATACACTGCACTCTTACTGCTTTTGTTTCTGTGAAACATCAGAGCCACTTCTAGAGACATATTTCATTCTGAAATCTACACCCTCAGGTTCTTTTTCGTACCTTAGAATAAATATCCACCCACACATTACTTTCTGGAGCCAGGACTCAAACCCAGGGCCTTAACAAGACAGGTCCTACTGCCGAGCTACATTCCTGGCCCCTACAGTGCTATGAGGTGTAAAGGAATAGTCATGCAGAAATGTTTGTCCCCTCTCAAGTTCTAACATTAATTTTGTTTTATTTATTTATTCGTATATATATATATATATATTTTTTTGCTTTTTGGGTCACACCTGGCGATGCACAGGGGTTACTCCTGGCTCTGCACTCAGGAATTACCCCTGGCCGTGCTCAGGGGACCATATGGGATGCTGGGATTTGAACCCGGGTCGGCCGCGTGCAAGGCAAACGCCCTACCCGCTGTGCTATCTCTCCAGCCCCCTATTCGTATATTTTTTCTTTCTGGGTCACACCCGGCAATGCACAGGGGTTACTCCTGGCTCTGCACTCAGGAATTACTCCTGATGGTACTCAGGGGACCATATGGGACGCTGGGAATCGAATCCAGGTTGGCCGAGTGCAAAGCAAACGCCCTACCCACTGTGCAATCACTCCAGCCTCATATTTTATTTGTTTTTGGACATACCAGTGGTGCTCAGGACTTACTCCTGGTTCTGTGCTCAGAGGTCACTCACATGGGGTGCCAGAGATAGAATCTGGGTCTGCTATGTGCAAGGCAAGCGCATTACCCACTGTGCTGCTGCTCCAGTCCTTCTAAAATGAATTTTATTATAATTAAATGTATTTGTTATGCAGAACCATTTCACTATTATAACTCTTACTAGAAATAGTGTTCAAATTTTGGGTAGAGTCAAAAACTGCTTAATATAGGATGATCTGTCCTCAGTTCTGTCCAAATTGGGCTGTAAAGTTACTAGTGAGACACATTTATAGCAACCCACAGGTGAGAAGGCCCACGGAAAGAGAGGTCAGGAGGCATGAAAGGGAAAGACCCCACCAAGACCTGGCATCTCACCGCTTTCACTCAGCTTGCCCATCACTAGGGGCCAGACTGTCCCTCACCGTACAAAGTAAGAATTCAGGTCCAGAAAAGCTTCAAGGTTCCCTACTGACCAATAGTCCATCGTCAGCTGCCAACACCGGGAAGCACATCTACCTCACTCTGAGGTGAAACTGCCACGCAGCGCCGAGTCACCCCTGATGCAGACTACGCTGCGCCCTTAACATTTAACAACTACTTCGCATTAATCTCGATCATGGAATTCATTTTTCTCATTACCCTTGTCTACTTTTCCCCTAACTGTACTGGTCTAGAACACATTAAAAATGATTTTTGAAGAGACGAGGAGGCAGAGAGAGAGTACAGTGAGTGAAGCGCTTGCCTTAGACACTGCAGACCCAGGCTGAGTCCCCGGCACCCCTTATGGTCTGAGCCCACTAGGGTCTGAGCCCACTAAGCACAGCTGGGTGTGGCTCCCAAACAAAACAAAAGCCAACAACAAAAAGAACTCACACACCTTCCTATGCCTACCACTGTACAGATGTGTGGCAAATGTACTGACCCCATAAATTAAGGCACTAGTATATGTCCCAGACCACGAAAGAGCAGCTAAATGATACTGAACAGAATTTTAAAATACACTGCTTATGTTTGATGGAAATCCATTCATGTGCTAAAAAATTAATACAAAAGAATAAAATATCATTGCCGATCATTCTAAACCATAACTGCACAAAACTAAGGTACCTTTACTTCTCCACATCTCCGCTTTTCGAATGCTAGTCTCTCTTGATCCGCCTTCTGTTCCCACTGCAGTTTTTCCAGTTGTTGGGTCATGATAGCCACTTTCTTCCTAACTTGTTCTTTAAGTACCTTATAGCGATCCAGCTGTATCAAAAGCATTTCAACATTGCCAGCTTAGAGTTATGCTCATCCTCGTGCGTGAAGCAAGATAAATTTTATTGAAACTTATTTAGAGAGATTCGAGGGGAACGTGAGAGAGAAGTGTGGGTTTGAGAGAGAACGCAGGCTTCTCCAGAGTGGAAACGGGCAAGCAAAGCGAGAGATGTATTCAAGGGGGATCACGGACTTGAAGGCCAAACCGAGAACATGGCAATCTTATCAAAAGTGTATTTTATACAACCACACCAAACCAAAGTTTGCCATCATCTTTAGATCATGGCACAAAAATGGAATCAATAAGGTATTTAAAACCAATATAAAATCTCTTCCTTTTTCTTTTTTTTACCTCAGGGCTGGGGTAAGCCTAATGCCCCTGGGTCAGAGCAACAGTCCAGGGGCTACGGCATTTGTCTTGCATGCAGCCACCCTGGGTTTGATCCCAGCATGTCACATGGTTCCCTGAGCACTGCCAGGCAGGTTATCTCTGGTCTTCTTTTTCTGTTGTTTTTTTTTTTTTTTGTTCTGGGCCACACCCGGTGGTGCTAAGGGTTTACTTCTGGCTGTACGCTCAGCAATCACTCTTGCACTGTTTGGGGACCACATACGGGGTGCCAGGGATTGAACTCAGGAACTGGGTGAAAGGCAAGTGTCCTGTTTTCCACTGTATTATTATTTCTCCAGATCTCTGGTCCTCTTTAAGGCAACTGTATTTTGTTTAGTTTTTGGGTCGTACTTGGCTCCCAGAGGTGCCCAGGGGCCATGCAATGCTGGGAGCGAGCCTGAGTCTCAGCCCATCGAGCTATACTCAACTCACTAACAGAAAGACAAGAGGAGTTCAGGGAAAGCAATGTGTTTTCCCCCTTTTTATACACAACCATCACTATTTATACAGTGGATGATTAGTTGACATTCTAAGATCTTTTCTCTCCTTTGGGCCACCCCTGGCAGTACTTGGGAACCATAAAATACTGGGTACAGAATTCAGACCTCTAGCATGCAAAGCACACACTAGCCCTTCGAGTGAGCTCCTTGGCCCATGAAATGGAGATAAAATGGGCTGGAGCTAGAGCACAGTGGTTAAGACACTTGCCTCACATGTTGCCAGCCCAGGCTTGATCTATGGCATCCTGTATGGTCCCTTGAGCACTGCCAGGTATAATTACTGAGCACAGAGCCAGGAGTAATCCCTGAGCATCAGTGGGTATGGCTCCAAAATTAAAAAAACAATAAAGCGCTAATATAAAATTTCATTGGATGTTTCTAACTATGAATTGCAAAATTTGGATACTATTTACTTACTATAATTTTTTTAAAGTGAAATAATTTTTTTTAGAGAAAAACGCTTTTTCTGGGATTATTCCTGGCTCTGTGCTCAGGGCTTACTCCTAGCAGTGACGGGGGATCATTGTATGCGGTGCAGTTTGAAAGGGGATCAACCACATGAAACCCCAGTTCCTTAACCCCTACATTGTCTCTCCAGCCTCAGGGGTTGATTTAGAGGAATATGAGAGAGACAGACAGATCTGTTCAAGAGAGAAAAGACAAGAGTACATATTTCAAGTTAATATGAGGGAAAATCTCTAAGATGAAGAATGCTCCTATTTACTAGACCTCTTATGTAAGTTGGGCACTAATAACTTAACACTTTAAGGCATTAATTTTCCTCCTGTGAATGAAATGATTATGGCTCTTAAGGTTACATATCAGACTTTTAACATTTTCTAATAGGCATGAGAAAAAAATACTGTAAAAACACAAAAGATATTATTTAATCACCTAACTTATTACAAAATGATACCATGATCTTTTGAAGTATTTTTAATTACTTTAATTCATTAATTCTCTAAGTGCTATCTTACCCTATAAAAGAGAATGAGCCTAAAGACTAAAATCTATATTCAGTTTGAAGAACTGAAGTTCCAAAATTTAGATCAAAGTATCTTAAATCTTAAGAAATATCAAATATCTTCCTTTAAAATGTTTAATTCAAAGGGAAAGCTGCATCTCCTGTGTGTTCTTTTTCACCTGACTGGCTTCTAATTCAATGTCACGCCCTTTGTGTAAGAGTTCTTCCTCCAGCTGCTTCTCGAAGCTCTTCCAGGCGCTGTCTAAATCAGCCAGCTCCGACTCCAGGGCGCGAATGTCCTCTTCCTGTTTGGAACACTGTTTTTCACTGTCCTTTATTGATTTCTTAGCCACATCTAATTTCTTGAGGTGGTAAGAAGTATTTTCTTTGGCTTTAATGTACTGTGGCCTCTTCTGATTTAAAAGTGCTTCAAGAGATCTAAAAAGATAAATTAAGTTTACTTTAAAGTAAATTAAACTCTTGAACCAGAGAGTCCAGAAGTTAAAGCATTTGCCTTGCATGTAGCCAATTCTCGTTCAATTCCCAATACCGCCTGTGATCCCACAAGCACTGCCAGGAGAAACCTCTGCACACAGAACCAGGAGAAAGAGCACCGAACACATCTGGGTATGGCCTACACCTTCCCCCATAAAAAAACAAAACAAAACAAAATAAAGGGGCTGGAGCGATAGCATAGCAGGGAGGGCATTTGCCTTGCATGCGGCCGACCCGAGTTTGATTCCCAGCATCCTATATGGTCCCCTGAGCATGGCCAGGAGTAATTCCTGAGTGCATGAGCCAGGAGTAACCCCTGTGCATCACCAGGTGTGACCCAAAAACCAAAATAAATAAATAAATAAATAAATAAATAAAATAAAAACTTGCATAAAGAATGGGAAGTTCCTTTGTGACCAAACCATACATATAACAATAATCCCAGGGGGCTGGAGCAGCCAGGGCCAGCCTGATCCTGCCATCGCGTGTCCATGTGCACGTGTCCATGCACGGCCTGGAGCAGCCTCAGAGGCGTCCGAGTGCACCAGGTGGCCTGGCTCACGCCAACACTACAGGCTCCTCGCTTCCCACCACCACCTGCGAGGCCAAGAGGTGCTTGAGGGGCCCGGGGCCTCCCAAGCACCTCTTTGAAGGCTCCCTTCAAATACAATATAATTTAAAAACTGGCTTTCAGAGGGGGTGGGGAGACAGCTTCGGTGGTGGAGCACATGTGTAGCGGGTGTGAAGCCTGGCTGGGTCCCCAGCAGCCATGCAGGCCTCTGAGTGCTGCTGGGTGTGGCTCCCTCTAGAAAAGAACTGACTTCAGAGCCGTGAATGGAGGTGGTCGCCAGAGGCTGAGCAAGTGTTGGGCAAAGTTCAATTAGGTGAAGTATAGGATTAAAAAATAACAAAGTACAATTCACAATAGGATTAATATTTGTGTTTCAGGCACAGTGTTATTGCCCCACGCTCATTACTGTGTGCCAATATCCCTTCAATCAGGAAAAATTTTACAAGTAGTAAATAGTCTTCAAAATACTGTAATGGTGAACACATGGCATTATGTGTCTGTCAAAACTGACAAAGTTGCAGCACTAAGAGTGAAGCTTAATATAGGCAAATTTAAAAAAATAACAGGAGGCTGAGGGAATACAGAACCTAACAAAAGAATCTAACTACGTTGGGGCAGGGGCGACAGTATGGAGGGTAGGGGATCTGCCTTACACAAGGCTGACTGGGATTGATCCCTGGCACAGTATATGGTCTCCTGAGCCCCCAGTAGGCATAATCCCTGAACACGGAGCCAGGAGTAAGCCCTGAGCACCGCCCAATGCAAACAAAGAATCTGTGTTACAAATGTAGGAAATAACCTCACTGAAGCTGGGCTAGGGAAAAAAAAGGTATTAACCTAAGTTACTCTGGAAATGAGTGGAGTGAAGGAAGTACACAAAAGCACCTTGATGGAGCTAATAAAACTGCTTGGCCTGATTATATGGGTTAACAATTTTTCTTTCCCTCTTTGGGTCACGAACCCCCCATGCACAGGGGTTACTCCTGGCTCTGCACTCAGGAATTATTCCAGGCGGTGCTCAGAGAACCATACAGGACATGCTGGGAATCGAACCTGGGTTGGTCACGTGAAAAGCAAATGCCCTACCTGATGTACTATGGTCCAGGCCCAGAAGTTATAGATTCTAACCTGGGTAAGACTTAAATAAAGTTAAAGGAGACTGATTTTAGAATTGGCTCATATAATTAAAATAACAACAAAAACTCTCAAATTCCAATTCAATCAGTCCAGAAAAAAAAGATCAATATTTCCTAAGGCATCAAGGTCATCAAAAGCAAGGAAAGTCGAGGAAGCTGTCATAGCTATAAGAACCTAAGATGTGACGAATAATGTATGAAGGTATTCTGACTGAGAAAAGATGATGTTAGGTAAAAACTAAGAAGATCTGAATAATGTGACTCTAGTTAATAATGCAATGACATGGGGCTGGAGTGATAGCACAGCGGGTAGGGCGTTTGCCTTGCACGCGGCCGACTCGGGTTCGATTCCCAGCATCCCATATGGTCCCCTGAGCACCGCCAGGGGTAATTCCTGAGTGCAGAGCCAGGAGTGACCCCTGAGCATCGCTGGGTGTGACCCAAAAAGCAAAAAAAAAATGCAATGACATTTAGGTCATTAAATCCTTTTTTTTAATTAATTTTTTTTTTTGCTTTTTGGGCCACACCCAGCTATGCTCAGGGTTACTCCTGGCAGTGCTAGGGAGACCATATGGGATGTCAGGATCAAACCCGGGTGGGCCGCATGCAAGGCAAATGTCCTACCTGCTGTACTATCGCTCTGGCCCTAGGTCGGATCTTTAAGAATGTAAGATGTTTCTTTGTTCAACTGTTGTTTCTGGGGCCACATCCAGCTGAGCTCCGGGATCACTTCTGATGGTGTCCAAAACTACTCGGACCCAAAAACGAAACCCAGGTCAGCTACATGCAAGTCAAGTAGCTCACTCACTGTTCTACCTCTCCAGCCTCAAGACTGTAAATGTTAATAGGAGAAAAATACTGTTGAGACTGGAGAAATTATAACTTATTCCACATAGCTGCAAGTACTACAAAGTAAAAAGCTTATTTAATATCAACCAGGCATATAATGTATACATATAAAAATCTTTAAAAATCCAACTAAAAACCTCTTTTTAAAAACTCACTTTAATTCTTTTTCTGTTTGCTGTAGTTGTCTAGTTAGAATCCCATGTTCCTTTTTCTGGGCTTTAACTATGTTTTCATGATGAGAAAGAGACTCTTTTGTGTCACTCAAATTCCTGTTAACATGCTCTAACTCAGTGTTCAGAAAGTGAATCTTTTTCTCGTTGTGATATAGTTTGAAAAGTTGCAGTTGTATCTTGTTTATTTTCAGTTCTTCAAGGAGATCTTGATAATGTTCTGCCTATAAAACAGTGCAATTCAACAGTATTTAAAAGGAAGTATATTAATCTTTCATACTAATATTTCATGTTATTATACCAAAAGTGAACTAATACAATTCAATAGTAGTTAAAAGGAAATATATTTATGTAATCTTTCACACCAACTCTCATAAGTATACAAAAAATGATTTTATTAGCTGTCACTGAGAAAGAACACTCTGTCAAAAATAGCATTACCTGGAGAATGTTTCTAGAAACTCTTCTAAAATAAACCAGATTTCATACTCATGTACTCAGCATTAGAACTGTCAAAATAATGAGTGGCACCCACTAATTTGGTCCCTGTGCCATTTCTGTCTAGACATGGAGTTTGGCAGGTTCACTAACACTTCTAAAATGAATTCCCTCATTTTTTTTTTTTTTTTTTGCTTTTTGGGTCACACCTGGCTCTGCACAGGGGTTACTCCTGGCTCTGCACTCAGGAATTACTCCTGGCGGTGCTCAGGGGACCATATGGGATGCTGGGGATCGAACCTGGGTCGACCGCGTGCAAGGCAAACGCCCTACCCGCTGTGCTATCGCTCCAGCCCCTGAATTCCCTCATTTGGTGTCTGAGGTAAGTTTAATAACTTGCTAGATTGCTAGCAACTTTAAATTCAATGATTCCAGATAAAATCCCTACCACAGGATGAAACTTCCTAATAGAATTAAAAGTACTATTAAAATTCTAAATTTTAAGCGAAAAAGAGTAATTCCCTTAGCCTTGATTATGTTAATAAAAGAATAAGGGGAAGAGCTGCCTTGTGAGAAAAACTTATTATTGACCTAATACACCCAAGTAACTGGTAAATAGTTATCTGCCTGGCTGCTATGAAAAACAATTATATAGATGGATCTACTGTGTCCTTATAATGTTTAAAGTTCTGCAATTACACTTTTTATGGGGAGGGTGCAGAGAGAGGTTTGGGTACACTCGGCTATTCCTGGCTGTCAGTGGTTACTACTGGCAGTCCTCAAGGGAACAAATGCAGTGCTATGGAAAGAACTGGGGTCTGCCTCATGCAAGGCAAATGCCTTAGCCCCTGTAATCTCTCTCTGGTCCCGTATTTCTATAAACAGTTTCAGTATTTGATGTTACCATCTGAATTTCATTGACACGCAACTCTTTTCACTGGAAAAACCAATAGTATAGACAGAAATATGAAAAAGAGATTTCACTAGTAAGATACACAACCACTTTCACTTATTTTTCCCCAAATATTCATTACTTAGGGCCAGAGAGATAGCTTGCATGGATCCCCGAGAACCAAAGAGAATAACCCCAAAACAAACAAAAATGAATACATTGGGCAAGGCCCTGTTCACCCTGTGTTGGAAATATAGTGTAAAAGAAACGATTCCTGCTTTTATAGGGTTATTATCTTATTATTCTATGGGCGAGAGAGGAGGTAAGGAGTCTGGAAATAAGCAAATAATTTTATTTTTAAATTTTTTGGGCCATACCTGAAGATTAGGGCTTACACCTAGCTCTGTGCTCAGGGATCACTTTTTTTTGGGTCACACCCAGCAATGCTTGGGGACCATATGGGATGCCGGGGATTGAACCCGTGTCGGCCACGTGCAAGACAAATGCCCTATCTGCTGTACTGTTGCCCCGGCCTTCAGGGATCACTCTTAGAAAGCTTGGATGACCATATGAGGTTCAGGAGATTGAACACAGGTATCTTTCTATGGCCCCAGGGCAAAAAATAATCTGAATATTAAAAGTTTTGAACTTAGGGAACTCCAAAATAAATTGTTGGGGAACTCTAGGAAGCTATGACCTGTTACAAATGCTGTTTCACAAATTCTTGGTGCAGTTCATAATAGGGACTGGAGCTAGTACAGTGGGTACGGCTCTTGCCTTGTATGCAGCCTACCTGGGTTCGATCCCAGGCACCCCATAAGGTCCTCTGAGCACTGCCAGGAGTTATTTCTGAGCTCAGAGGCAAGAGTAAGCCATGAGCACTGCTGGGTGTAGCCCAAAACCCAGAAAAAAAAGTAGGCAATTTTTAAATGTATAGCACAGTGGGAAGGGCATTTGCCTTGCATGCGGCCGACCTGCGTTCGATTCCTCCGTTCCTTTCGGAGAGCCCGGCAAGCTACCAACAGTATCCCACCTGCATGGCAGAGCCTGGCAAGCTCCCTGTGGCGTATTTGATATGCCAAAAACAGTAACAAGTCTCACAATGGAGACGTAATGGAGGTGTTACTGTGCCCACTCGAGCAAATCGATGAACAACAAGATGACAATGCTATATATATATGTATGTATATATATGTATGTATATATATACATACACATACATGTGTATATATATATCATATACATAGCTCATACATCTTGTATATAGTTAACACATTTTTATTTCAGGGGTATGAGGATCAAACTTGGCCTTCTGCATACGTTTGCATCAGAGTATTGTTCTAAAGCAAATCAGAGTCTTGCATAAAGCCTCTGAAGGGCTGGGAATCGAGTCTCCTCTCAGAAGCAGTTCCTTTCTGCGTCTCAAACTTGTAACTTCTCTCTCCTACCACGGTGACATTTATAATTTACTGAATATGCTATCTCTTCCAGCTCAGATCTTTTGCTATTTTCTTTTCCAGAAGAGCCAGATGCCTGAGTTTTGAGGGCTTATGTTCTCATTCATGATTTCAGTAAGTAGCCATTTCTTAGGCAGGTATTTGCTGTTTTCATCACATCCCGAATGAATGCTACGTGGACTGTAACACTTTTGGGTAATAAATATTGCTATTTAAAATCATCTTTGTGGGGCCTGAGTGATAATACAATAGGTAGTGTGCTGCTTTGTATGCTGCTGGCCTAGGTTCGATCCCTGGAACCCCAGTGGTCCCCCAAGCCTTACCAGGAGTGATCCGTGAGCACTGTCTGGTGTAGCCCCCAGACAAGTATTTTGCTTCTCTCATTGTGCTAACATCTGCAATTATAGTGTAAATGCCAATGATGGGTACAACTAACTGCTAGGTTTTAGCACGGAGATCTAACGCACAGGGCCTGAGCACGAATACAGCTGATAGGTGCTTGCCTTACCTGTGACCGACCGGGTTCCATATCCAGCACCCCAAATAGTTTTCCTTGCCCACCAGAAGTGATTTCTGAGTATAAGGCCAGGAGTAACCCCTGAGTACCACTGGATATGGCCCAAAGGTAAAAAAAAAAAAAAACCCAAAAAACACCCAACATAGCAGGTATGAGAACCCATCTTCTATTAAGTCAGATATTAAAAGGATTATAAAGATGTGAAATAATGACAATCTTCTAATTATTTGTTTTATTAAATGCATTTTTTCATTTTGTTTTTGGACCACAAACCAAAAGCCCCACTCTGTGCTGGGGGTGGGCTGCTATTCCTTCTTGGTGCTTGGGGGATTATGTGGCCAAGGGCCTCCGGCATACAAAGCACCCGCTCCAGCTCTTCTGAGAGATCTCCCAGGCCCCAAAGTGCAATGTTTTGCTTTGTGTGTGTGAGAAAATAGTTTTAACTGAATGAAAGTTACTTAGAAAGATGTGTTTGGGTGAGGGTTGGGCGAGATGGAAAAAAAATACACGTTTCAGAGAATACCAGTTCAAAGAGACATAAAGACAAGCAAGATATGGGTTAAGGGAGAAGAGGAAGCTCTAAAAGTGCAGTTTGTAAAAACAAAACTTTATCTTACCTACCCTCCGCCCCGCCCAACACCTATGGTAGATTCCAACTATTGACCAGTCCTCTTGTATGACAATAACAGCAGGAAATAATTACGTTGGACAAAAACTGAGTGTTGAAAGTGGTAAAGGGATATATGTGATAACCTTTCAGTATCTGTATTGCAAACCACAATGCCCAGAAGGGGGGAGGGGGAGAGAGGGAAGGAGGGAGAGGGAGAGGGAGAAGAAGAGGGGGAGGGAGAAGGAGAGGGAGAGAGAGAGGCAGACTGATGGGGGGCAGAAGGGAAACTGGGGACACTGGTGCTAGCTAGGAAATGTACACTTGTGGAGCGATGGATGTTGGAACACTGTATGACTGAGACCTAATCATGAACAGTTTTGTAATGGTCTATCTCATAAAAGTTTTTAAAGTAATAAAATTAAAAAAAAAAACCCGTGGGGGCCAGAGCGATAGCACAGCAGATAGGGTGTTTGCCGTGCACACCACCAATCAGGGTTCAATTTGAAGCACCACATAAGGTCCCCTGAGTCTGCCAGGAGTGATCCCTAAGAGCAAAGCCAGGAGTAAGCCCTGAGCACTGCCAGGTGTAGCCAAAACAAACAAACAAAAAACATTCTTCATGTCAACATTCTAAGAGTTCATAATCTTTTACATTTATCATTAAAAATACATATATGTAAATCTTCAAATACAATAAATGTTGCTCCCAGTATATAACCCACATGAAAAAACTCATTTTTGAGTTTGGAGGAAGGCCTCCTCTGCAGTGTTCACAGGTTGGTGGCCCCATCAGCAGTTCTCGGTGAATCGGACTGTCTGGTTCAGTGCAGGGGCCGAAGGCTGTGATGCTGCTTGGGCCCTGTAGCGTGAGGGATTACCTGGACCACCCTGGCTGTGGGAGGGACTCCAGGGCTGCCCCGATGATGCTTGGGGTCAATGTGGTGCTGAGAATCGAACTGGGATTGGGGCACTACACCTTAAGCACTGTACTATCTCCTAGTCCCAGGAGCGAAATCTCTTTTGAGTTCCTCAATAATCTGGGTGAAGTGAGCTGTATCCGGCAGTGCTCAGAGCTTCCTCCTGGTCCATGCTCAGGGAGCACTCTTGCAGTATTTGGGAACCACAAGCGGTGCCAGTGATCAAGTTGGGGTTGGTCCTGTGCAATGCAAGAGCCTTTTCTTCCCTGCCCCAGTAATTTAAGAGCATAATGGAAAAATATGCAGAAGTTTGAGACGCTGACATGCAAGATCAATTCCTCATGCTCATTTTAATTTGGGAAAATCAGATACTTGTGCAGTTTAGTCTTGTCTATTTAGAAAATTTTTTTTTCTCTCTTTTTCTTAGAAAAAAAATTTTTTTTTTTGCTTTTTGGGTCATACCCGGCAATGCACAGGGGTCATTCATGGCTCATGCACTCAGGAATTAGCCCTGACGGTGCTCAGGGGACCATATGGGATGCTGGGATTTGAACCCGGGTCGGCCGCGTGCAAGGCAAACGCCCTACCCGCTGTGCTATCACTCCAGCCCCAGAAAAAAATTTTAAAAAGAAAACCCTGGCAGTGAGAAATTCAAAAAGTTTATCTTTAATGAACATCGTACTTTCACTCTTATTATTAAAAGATCTTTTAAGTAGCTTCAAGATAATACCTAGGAAATAAAGTAATTTCTGTAACACAATAGAATATTCATGAAACCTTACCTCTTCTTTCTCTAATTTTGCATGTTTGCGTTCTGCAGCTACATTTTTTTTCTTATTAAAATTAAACTGTGCATCCTCTTCAGCTTTTTGTAACTTTCTTTTCTTTTCCTCATATTCTCCTGTAAGTTCCCCTGATGTACTTATTTCCTCAAAAAACTGGGCTCTTTCTTTGGGTTTTTTCATTGAGATAGACTCAACAGTTCCCTTTTAAAAACAGTAAAGGACACAATATAAAAAAATAGAGCCATATATTTTCAAAATCATGAATCAAAAATCTACCTACCTGAAAAACTAGGCAATTGCGAGCCTTGACTATTATGCCTATCTTTTCCAATTCTGCTATGTAAACAGAGCGACTCACAGGATTGTCACCAAAATGAAATTCTGAGCCTCCTCCTATAATAAAAATAAAGACTGTTATAGGAAGTGTAAATACTAGATATATATCAGCAACTATTAAAGTTTATTAAAATTCTCATTGAAATAGCCAGTTATGCAATAATTTACATGTTAATAAATGTACTTGATTATCTGACACCACAATGAACCAAACAGACCGAAGTCTGCACTCCATGAGTTCATGTCCTCCTCGGAGAGATTTATTTATTCATTTATTTATTTATTTTTGGTGCACCATTCCTGGACGTACTGCAATACCAGGTCGATGTGCAAGGTGGATGGAGCAAGCTCCTATTCCAACTCCTAGCTCCAAAAATCCATTTACTATATTGTCTTCAGATAGAGGATGTATCAGATATCAAGCTGATAAGAACAGATAAAACACTTGACCTTAGCCAAAAGGCCCAGAAACAATCTCATTGAGGGATTAGCACTGTAGCACTGTCATTCCATTATTCATCGATTTGCTCGAGTGGGCACCAGTAACACCTCCATCGTGAGACTTATTGTTACTGTTTTTGGCATATCAAATATGCCATGAGGAGCTTGCCAGGCTCTGCTGTACAGTGGGATACTCTCTGTAGCTTGCCTGGCCCTCCAAGAGGGACAGAGGAATTGAGCCCAGGTGGGCCCCATGCAAGGCAAACACCCTACCCGCTGTGCTATTGATCCAGAGATTAACAAAACAAAAAAAGGTATGTAAAAATAAAGGAAATATGTGAGACAGTATTAAGTGGTGATAAGTAAAATAGACCTGGGAATGGGGTACAAGAGTTTATACACAGGGAAAACAGGCACTGTCATCTGAAACAGTATGGAGGGGCCAGAGAGTACAGGGGTTAGGGTACACGGCTGCACGCAGCTCACCCCTGGTGGATCCCCAGCACCAACTGGTCTCCTAGCGTCATCGGGTACAGCCCTGCCTGAAGGCTCCCCAGCATCACCAGGTGGGACCCAGGCACCCTGGGCCCTGGCAGCACTGCATCCTGCGGCCCCTGCACTGAACTGCCAGCCCTACCAGCAAAAAGTCACTGAGAGGGACACCCAAGTCTTCTAAGCACCATTAGGGGATCCCCCTCCAAAATAATAAAGTAGGATGGTGCTATGGTCTGAATGTTTATATTCTACTCATAGAAGAGACCTGGTGGAGAATCAATCAAGTTGTCTTACTTGTTTTTGAGATTTACTATCCCAAAGAAAAGAATTTCTAGAGTTGCTATGCTGGTGGAATAAATCACACCCTTCAAAGACAGAAAAAATAAATTATCCAACTTAAAAAAAAAGATTCGTAAGCAGACTTATACAAGAAAATACCTCGGATAATTCTTGTAAATGTTTTCTCTTCTCCACTTTCCTCCAAATAAATAATTTTTACACTTGCAGAAGAAGAAACAGGTTTCCCAATATGTGCTCCATGAATAAGTTCTTGGATATTTTTTACTCTTAAATTAGCTGTTTTCTCTCCCATTACAAAACTAAGTGCATCCATAACATTAGATTTTCCTGAGGAAAATAGAGATATTGAAATCATTCTTAAAACATTATTCACTTAATATACCCATTAACTTTGGAATTTTCAAATTGCCACCTAATGGAGTTCTAGGGATAGAACCCTGATCGGCTGAGTGAAGGCAAACACACCACCCGTTGTACTCTGGTCCAGTACCTTCTTCACTCTTCTGAACCAGCCCAAACGTCAGCCTAGAAAACCTTTCCCAATCTTCACTTTTTCCTGTGAGGTCAGACACAGTACTTTCCTTTTTACAAGAAAATTTCTGGCTCTTTGGGTCTAACATTACTCCTGGTGTTAATCGGTTGGCCATACAGGATGCTATGGATAGAACCCAGGTCAGTACCCTACCCACTGTACTACTGCTCCAACCCCAACTGTAATTTCCTTGTTTAAAGAACAAGGAAATAAATAATGCCTAAATAATGCGATCTGACCTTCTGTTTCAGCTAGTTTGTCATTTTCTTATACTTCCTATGCCCTGCCTCCCTCTGCAGTTTCTGCTCCTAATACTTGCATATTGTTGGGTCTCAGTCGGAAACATGCCACTTAAAATGAGACACTTTTTGTTTTTTGGCGCCACAGAAAAACCCAACAAAATTAGAGTCACTGAAAAAATGTCAAGTTGTGGCAGATTGTAACGAGAGAAATCATAAAAGTATGTCCAACAAAATTAAGTGTGCCCAAAATGATCAGAATAGTAAATTATACTTTGGTTTAACAGTCTAAATGACTAAGCCAGCAATACCGAAAGAACAGAAAAACAATGCTCCAATAACAATAAGCATCTAAGTGGAGAGATACATTAAATTAGTGATGGATAAATACTGACTTCAAGCTCTGCAAAGCCAAAAAAAAATTTTTTTTTGAATTTTTTTTGAATGTTCATTTTCTAAATGAACAGTTTAGGAAAATTTGGTGAAGGAGAAATTCTTGTTAAGGAGGGAGGACACTGAAGGTAATGCTGAAACAATTCCTGCCTGGCTTTCTGTGGTTCTGTGGTCAGCGGCTCTGTGACCAGTGGCTCGCAGGCGGGGGGCTGGGCCTCCAGGCACTGGGGGTCTCCAGAGGGGCGGGAGGCAATGGAAAGACACTTCCTCAATGCTTCCAAGACAGCTGGTTAGGCGCAATGCGCACATTCTCAAATTTAAAAAATACATTCTATGGGGCTGGAGCGATAGCACAGCGGGGAGGGCGTCTGCCTTGCGCGCAGCCGACCCGGGTTCGATTCCCAGCATCCCATATGGTCCCCTGAGCACCACCAGGAGTAATTCCTGAGTGCAGAGCCAGGAATGACCCCTGTGCATCGCCGGGTATGACCCAAAAAGCAAAAAAAAAAAAAAAATACATTCTATTGGCTCAGGTCGGAAATTCTTTTTTTTTTCTTCCACTTTTTGGGCCACACCCGGTGATGCTCAGGGGTTCCTCCTGGCGTTGCTTGGGGGACCCTTGGGGGTGCCGGGATCGAACCCGGGTCGGCTGCATGCGGGGCAAACGCCCTCCCCGCTGGGCTGCGGCTCCAGCCCTGGAGTTCACTCCCAAACGCCCGGTCCACCCCGAGTCGGGCACGGCCACGGGACACTGGGCAGCTGCCCTCCGCGCGACCCCGGGCACCCTGGCCTCAGCGTGGGCAGGCACACCGCCGGGGGGGAGAGCTTCTGCTCGGGGGTCCCGCGCGAGTGGCCGCCGCGCGCCTAACGCTTCTGGCCCTGGCCGCAGCCCGTGAGGGCCGAGCAGAGGACGTGGCCACCCCCCGCCCTCCTCGGGCCCGGGCGGCGCCTAAGGTCACGCGGCGGCGGGTGGGCGCCCCTGACCAGCCTGGCCCGGGCCGCGTCGTGGTCAGTCGTGACCGGAAGTTCGGTCAGAAGCGGGGGCAGTCCCCAGCCGTGTCGGGGCCAGTCGTGACTGGAAATTTGGTCAGAAGCGGGGACAGTCCCCAGCCGCGTAGGGGCCAGTCGTGACCGGAAGTTCGGTCAGAAGCGGGGCAGTCCCCAGCCGTGTCGGGGCCAGTCGTGACCGGAACTTTGGTCAGAAGCGGGGACAGTCCCCAGCCGCGTCGGGGCCAGTCGTGACCGGAAGTTCGGTCAGAAGCGGGGACAGTCCCCAGCCGCGTCGGGGCCAGTCGTGACCGGAAGTTTGGTCTGAGCTGGGACTGTCGTGACCGGAAGTTGTCAGAAGCAGGGACAGTCCCAGCCGCTTTGCGGCCAGTCGTGACCGGAAGTTGTCAGAAGCGGGGACAGTCCCCAGCCGCGTCGGGGCTAGTGGTGACCGGAAGTTCGGTCAGAAGCGGGGACAGTCCCCGGCCGCTCCGTGGTCAGCGGTGACCGGAAGTTCAGACGAGGGGGGCAAAGGCTGGTGGCGGCGCGACCCCCGTCGGGGGACGCTCCCCGGTGAGGGGGCGCTGGGCTGGGGACGCTCCCTCGGGCTCGGCCTCGATCAAGAATGTTCGGGGTGCGGGGGGGGGCGCGTTCCCCGCCGGAACCGGGGCCGCGGGGGCCGCGGGGCCCGGGGGTCCTGGGGGTTACCCGAGCCGTTGGGGCCGATGATGCAGGTGAACCTGCGGAAGGGCCCGATGACCTGGCGGCCGCGCCACGACTTGAAGTTGTCCACGAGCAGCAGCTCCAGCCGGCCCATGGCCGTGCGCGCCTCGCCCCGGCCGCCGCCTCACGCGCCGGCGGGAAAAGCGCGGGAAGGGGCTGCGCGGGCGTCTCGCGAGAGCTCGGCGGCGCGCCGTTGCCTAGCAACCGGGGTGTTTACACGACGGCGGCGGCGGCGGCGGCTGCGGCGGCGGCACCCGGCTTCCTTGGGGCCCCCGGGGGCCGGGGTCATGGATCCCGGCGTGACCCTGCTGCTGCCCAAGGACCAGAAGCACTTCCTGGCGCTGTCCCGGCGGCGGCACGCGGAGCTGCTGCGCCAGGCCCGGATCTTCAACGCCCGGGCCAGGCTCATCGGGGTGAGGCCCCCGCCGCAGGGGCGCGGCCGGGCGGGCACGGACCGGGTCCAGCCCCCTCGGGCTCAGCGCAGGTGGGAGGGACCCGCACCGGGCCGGGGGCGAACTGGGTCTTGCCACGGGGAGTGGGGGAGCCGCCTGGAGAGGCGAGCGTTAGAGGGAGCAGCCGTCTGTCGCCCCCAGGACCCTGGGTGGTCCCCAAGCCCCGGGGACCAGCAGGCAGCCCCGCACACCGCCAGGTGTGGTCGAGAAGCGAAACAACAACAGTGGAATAAGGACACACCCTCTAAAACTCAGGATCTGCAAGGAATTTCAGGCCTTCCCCAGGGACAGCTGTGCCCTTCGTACCCGAGGGGCGCACACTCGACCCAGCGCATGCCTCTGGCTCGCTACTCCGGGTTCTAGCTCCCGGACCAAACGATCTTCGGAACTCACTTCTCAGATTAGGTCTGTCGAGCGCAGCCCTGGTAAGCCAGGCCTGCTCCTTGCAGACTTCCGGGCCACTGCCCGCAGGTTCCCCTTGGGGGCACGGCTGGGGCCAGCTGGACCCCGAGGATCCTGGACCTGACAGTGCTGGCAGAGGCAGGCGTCCACAAGCGGTCACATTAGAGCGTGTGTGGCCAGAGCTGCAGGAGCACTGGGGTGCCCCTCTCTGCCCCTGCAGAGCCCCAAGGGGTATTGTTGAGGAAGAGAAAGGGATGGGATGCGTGGATGCTGGCTGAAGAGGTTGCTCAAAGGAGCGGCATAAGGATGGGCAGAGGCAGGAGGCATATCTAAGATCGCTCCTTGGGACTGATGATGACCTGGACGCAGTGATGGCCCCTCACCCCCACCCTCCATTCCCAGGGAGACCCAGCTGCGTGGGACATTCAGGTTCGAGACCAGAAGATTCGAGAGGCGACTGAGAAGGCTAGAGATGAAATCTTCGGTGAGCCCAGTGCCTGTCCAGGGGGTCAGGGCTGCGTGCCCCTCGGTGTCTTCTGGAATTAAGCCTCTTTGGTGCTGAGGGATGGTACTTTGCCCAGAGCCGACCCCGGGTCACCCCCAGGACCCTGTATGGCCCCACAAGCAGGGCCAGGAGCGATTCCTTACTGCAGAGCCAGGAGGCAGCCCTGAGCACAGCCAGGTGTGGTCCAGGAGCTAAACACCATCTTAAACTCATCATCTGCAAGGATGTTCAGGACAACACCTACCCTGAACAAAATTGGATGTAAAGATTTTGCCAAATTGGCTTTAAGTATTTTGGTTCTGGGGTCACAGGCAGGGTGCTCAGGGCTCCTCCTGGCCCTGGGTAAATGGGTCAATCCCAGCATGCTCTGGGGACGTTGTGGAGCTGGGAACCAGCCTAGGCTTCCTGCCCCCAAGGCTGCACACAGCCCCTTGAGCTCCCTCCTGCCCCTAACTTACTTGAATAAACGTCTATAGCGATAGCTGAAGCTTTTCCCACCTCATCTTCTTCCTCTTTCTCGTCATTCCCAAGCGTGTAGGAGACAAAAGTGTACCATGATAATATTTGGGTCACACCTGGAAATCCTCAGAGGTTCCTCTCGGCCCTGCACTCAGGGATTACTCCTGGTGGTACTCCAGAGACCATATGGGGTGTCTGGGTCAAGGTGCAGACCCAGCCAAGCCACATGCAAGGAAGGAACGTGCCCTGCCTGGTGCACTATTGCTCTGGCCCCGCCATAAGAATTTTTAAATCTAAAGAAGCAGGATGGGAGCTCTGCAGAGAATATCCGGGCTCTGCATCGTCACGTACAGGGGCAGGGGCTATCAGCAAGCAGAACTGGGGGGCCCTGTGTATGCATATTTTGAGTTTCTTTAGATATTGACAAACTGATTTCCAAATAAGTTTTTTTTCCTTAATGAAGGACGTTAGTTTTGGGCCATACCCGGCGGTGCTCAGGGCTTACTCTTGGCTCTGTGCTCGGAACCTCAGTGCTCTGGGGACCATATGTGGTGCTGGGGATGGGACCAAGACCAGCCGCATGCCAGGCAGCCACCTTAACTCCCATCCTCTCTGTCTGAGCCCCCAAGAGTTAATTTTTATTTCTGTTGGTTTGGGGGCTACCCCCAGCGATGCTCAGGGGTTACTCCTGGCTCTGCACTCGGGAATCACTCCCGGCGGTGCTCTGGGGACCCTATGGGATGTGAGGGCCAAACCGGGTCGGCCGGGTGCAAGGCCAACGCCCTCCCCGCTGTACTATCACTCCGGGCCCCCCAAAAGCTAGTTTTAGAAGTGAGTTCAGGTTTACTTTTGCCGTGGAAGCTCAAGTGCAGGGCTATGTTATCGCTCTTCCAGCCGCAGAGATGAAGCACAACGACAAGATCCTGTGCATGTTAGAAAACCGGGAGAAGACAGACAAGAAGAACGTCTGCCAAGCCATCTGCAAGTTCCGGCAGAACTGCCAGCGCCCCGAAACGCGCCGCGAGTTTGACCTCTCGGACCCCCGGGCCCTCCAGAAAGAGCCGCCCGCCCGGCTGTCGGATCACGACCCCCGCAACACCGCCTCGGGCATGCAGAAGTTCATGGGCGAGGACCTCAACTCCCACGCCAGGAAGAAGTTCCAGGAGGAGCAGAACCGGGAGTGGCTCCTGCAGCAGCAACGGGAAGGACGCGACGCGCGGGCCTTGCGGAAGCGCGCAGGTAGCTGGGCACAGCCCTGGCCTGGCTCCCGGCCCGCGCGCGCGTGCGCGCACACGCACGCACGGGAGCGCGCTGCAGCCGCTGCTGTGCCCCGGGAGTGCGCGCGCATACCCAGGAGCGCGCCGGGCACGTGCACGCACGTACGGGGGGCGCGCACGCACCGCCCACTCCCTGCGCCCGGCTAGCCTCTCCCCCAATCACCGTCCCCGATTCTCGCAGGCCCCGCCCCCCGCCCCGACTCCGCCCCCAGCCGCCACGGAAATCAGCCAATCTGCGTCCCCGGCCCGGGCTGCGGTCAGTGTATGGGCGTCGCCTGGCGTTGGCCCCGCTGGCCCCGCTTGCTCGGAGCGAACGTCCGAGGGCCACTGCCCTGAGCTCAGACCCCTTCCCTGGCGTGACCCAGGCGACCCCCTTTGCAGATGTGTCGCTCCCGCCTAGGGTTTTGGGGTTGGGTTATAGGGGCCCGTGGACCCCGCTCCGGGCTTGGATGCCTAGTCCGCGGGCGCGGGGGGTACCGGTCCAGGAAGGCGACCCCCCTTGGTCAGAACTCCAGGCCCCTCGCCCCAAGGTCGCCTGCCTCTTCTCCCCGATGTCACTCTGGTTCCAGCTGGGAGGCAGCTCATGTCCAGCGACCCCCCGGGCTGCCCCTGCGCGTTTCCCTCGCGGCGCTGCACCGCCGGTGGTTCCCCCTGCGCCCAGCCCAGCGGCCGGAATGATCCTGGAGCCGGGGCTCGTCCAGTACCTTCTTGTTTCACTGGGGTTGAAGCTCAGAGCCGCCCACCCTGCGCCCGCCCACGGCCTCTGTCCAGCGCCCCCCCCCCCCGCCTTTACATCTCCTGATCCTGCTCCCAACAGGGAAGCGTTTTTCCAGATGCCCTCATGACCACCCACCTCTTCTCCCAGCCCGGGCTCAAATGTCCTATAGCTGGGCACAGCCTCCCTGCCCCATCCCCCTCCTCGGTGTTTGTTACTCGAACCGGAGCCTCCCCGGCTGTCCAGTGCCTGGCGCCCCTCCCCAGGCCCCACCCCGTTCCGGACGACTTCGGGGTTTCCGTGTCCAGCTCCTAGCCCGTGTCGCAGCCTTGGCCTTGGTGCTGCCCCCGGAGCACTGGTGGGCGTGGCCCCCACCAGGACAGAGGCCCCCTCTGCCCAGAGCCATTGTGAGCCCCAAGCCCGTCCCCGTGCCCTGAGCCTCCCCCGCGGCCCCGCCTACTGGACACCCTCCCCTGGGGAGCACCCCCGGCTCCCATGGCGCCCATTTCTGGGTTCCCACTGGACCCCGGGAGGACGTAGGGGCCACACCCCCAGAGATCAGAGATGGCAGGGGTCCCGCACAGCGCTTCAGGCCGGGGGCCACAGCAGACAGCGCCACTGGCCCTCCGACACCCTCCACCCACCGTGGACAGGCTCCACCCACAGCAGACAGCGCCAATCATCCGCAGACACCCGTCACCCGCCGTGGACAGTCCCCGCCCGCAGCAGACGGCACCCCTTGTCCTCAGACACCCCAAGCCCACCGTGGTCAGTCTGTACCCACAGCAGACAGCACCAACCGTCCGCCGACATCCTCCACTGACAGTGGACAGGCTCCACCCGGAGCTGACATCACCGGTCATCCGCAGACACCCCCCTCCCACGGTGGCCACTCTTGACTTGCAGGCCATGGCACCCCTCGTCCTCAGACACCCTCCACCTGCCGTGGACAGTCTCCGCCCACGGCAGAGGGCACCAATCATCCGCCGGCATCCTCCACCCGCGGTGGACAGGCTCCACCCACCGCAGGCCCTCCTGATGGCCTGCAGACAGCCTCCGCCCACCGTGGTTATTTTCCACCCACAGCAGACCCCACTGGTGGTCCACAGACGCCCTGAACCCGCAGTGGACAGCCCCCACCCGCAGCTGTCATCGCCAGTCTTCCGCAGATGCCCTCCACCCGCAGTGACCCGTCCCTACCCGCAGCAGGCGTCCCCAATCTTCCGCAGACACCCTTCGCCCGCAGTGACCAGTCTCCACTCACAGCAGACAGCACCCCTGGTCCCCAGACACTGTCCACCCGCAGTGGACATGCCCGGTCTGTAGCTGCGACCCTCAGCCCGGAAGCGCTTGCCATGGCCTCACTGGCCTTACCTGAGTGTCCCCGAGGTTGCCGCCGGTGGGCCCTGTTCCGGGGGGGGGCCGGGGGCCCACCCGTGTGACGACCTCGCTCCCCCCCTCCAGAGGACCGCTACGCGCAGACCCAGCTGCAGTTTGAGGCCACCGCCAGGCTCCTGGACGAGCAGGAGAGGGCCACCAGTAGGGCCATCTGCATGGCGGTGAAGGAGTTCAACAAGAGCCAGGTACCGAGCCAGGCCGGGCGGGGTCCACAGCGGTCCCCCGGGCAGGGTGGGCTGCCTCTGCCGGACCCCACCGCTCTTCCCTCGGCGCGAGGCCCCCCTTGCCCAAGAACGGGCTCCCGGCCACACCTCCGTTCTCTGGGCTCTGCCAGCCCCACGCTGAGGTTGACTCAGGTGCCCCCCCTGGGACAGAAAGACCCCCCGACCCCTCCCAGGTTGGACCTGCGGTTTCGCCCCCTACACCCAGTCCTGGGTCAGAACCGAGGTCACTGAGTGGCGAGAGCAGGGCACCCCCCCACTGGGTGGTCATTCTGGGGTGGGAGCCCCCCCCCCCGCAGTGCCCAGGGGTCACTCCTTCCTGGCGCTGCTCCGGGGAGAGAATGTGGCACTGGTCAGCCCTCCGACTGGCGGCCGTGCGCCCGTGGGTGTGTGAAGGGTGCTGTCTGTCAAGGGCTGACAGCGCAGGGCTCCGTGAACACTGGACCCAGGGCAGCGGGGTTCCCGGTGGGGGTGAGCGTCCAGATCCCGGGGAGGCCTCGGCTCGCTCGAACGTGCCCCCCAAGCCCTGGCGCTCACCCCTGCGCGCTCCTGCCCCTGGCGACGGGCAGGTGGCTGAGCTGGCGAGCAGGAGGGCCCGGGAGAAGCGGCAGGAGGAGGAGGACAACGCGGCCGAGATTTGCCACCTGCTGAACTGGGACCTGCTGACCGAGAACCCGCTGCAGGCGGCCACCACCGGGGGCCGGCGCCGGCTGCTGCTGAACCGCTGGAAGGGCATGAGCGCCCCGGAGCGCGCGCATGTGCGCGACCTGCAGCAGCTGCAGATCCAGGAGAAGCTGGTACCGCGCCCCCCGGGGAGGGGCGCCCGGCGGGGGGCAGGGCCCACGGGTGTCTGGCCCAGGGAGGGGCGCCCGGCGGGGGGCAGGGCCCACGGGTGTCTGTCCCGGGGAGGGGCGCCCGGCAGAGCCCGAGCGGCTGCACCCTACGGGCCGCGCGTCCCGCCCCGCGCAGCGCCTGGGCGTCGGGTGAGGGCAGGGGCCGCGTCCCCTGAGACCCCCGCTCCGGCAGAGGCTGCAGGAGGAGGAGCGCCAGCGCGCGCGCGCCTGGGACCGGCTGCGGGTGCAGGAGGCGCGAGACGCGCTGCTGGAGCAGCGGCAGCAGGAGCGGCGGCAGCGGGAGGCGCGCCGGGCGCTGGACTGCAGCAACCGGGGCCTGGCCGAGGAGCACCAGCGCCGGTGAGCCCCGCCCGCCCCCGACCCTGACTCCCGCCCCTGGGCGCGCGCCCCCTGCCCCGCGGGCCGGGCCTGACCATTCAAGTGGCAAAGGGGAGAAGTCCCCGCATGGGGAAGTCAACCTGTGGATGACAAGTTCCCCTGGGGTCTGGGTCCTGGGGCGCTGGCGGCCCCCCTCCCCGCACCCCCACCCCACCCCACCAGCGGACTCGGGCAGATGCTGGCCAGGGAACTCCGGGAGATTGCCTTCCTTTCGGGCCCGGCAGAATCAGGGCGTCTTCCTGGAGGAGGCATGGCACCAGGCCAGCAGGGAGAGATGCTCTCTGGGCAGGGGGAGGGCTCCGAGGGCGAATCCCGGTGCTCGGGACAGCCGCCGCCGCCGACTGTTCCTCTCCTTGTGCCGGCAGGGAAAAGGCCATGAAGGAGGCTTCCACGAACCTCCACAGCCAAGACTACTTCTCGCAGTTCAATACACGGAGCCGATAAGAGGCCGTGCCTCCTTCCACCCCCGTCACCCACGTGTGCGACCGGTGGCGGCTTGGGAATGCCACACTGCGTCCACACTCGTGCACGCACACAGACATACACATAGAAACGAACGCACACAGACACAGTCACACGCACACAGAGACTCACGGATACACAAACACACAGACACACAGTCACACATAGGCAGAGACACAGTCACACACAGACACAGAGACACACGCAAAGACACAGATGCACAGAAATACAGACACTGACACTCAAAGACACACAGAGACAGACACACACAGAGGCACATACAGACATAGTCACAGAGGTGTAGACACACATGGGGACACAGTCACACACACACAGACACACACACACACACACACACACATCCTTGTGCCAGGGTGTCGGGTTTGGTTTCCCACTGTGGACATGACCTCCTGAACCCCACCCACACTCCTGGGCCTGCAGCCCTGCCCGTGGTGAGCGTCCGACTCAAATTTGCGTCACCCTGAGACTAGCGGGGAAGGGGGGTGTCCCACCGCCTTCGTGCCTGCACTTGCTCGGCGCCCTCTGCTGGCAAGGGCAGCACATGACACCCACCAGCTGCCGCAGGGAAAGGAAGCCCACGTGGAAAGTGCCCCCTGCGACCCAGGTGCTGGACAAGACCCGGGCGCCAGCTGTGGCCTCACTGGGATGTTGTGGTCACCGTCTGACAAGAGAATCTAGGTGTTCCAGCCCCCAAGTCCCCAGGAGGCAGAACCAGGGGTCAGCGCGGGGCCTAGTCTCTCTCCTCTGAAGGCCCTTAGAGCTTTATGTGCACACACACTTGCATACATACACATACATGCTCACACGCACACACGCATGTACACATACCCACATGCATACGTATACACATACACATGCACATACGTACATACATGCACACACATGCACACACGCATGCGCACACACACACTCTCCAGTAGGTTTTGTTGTGTTCTCTTTTGCATCGCTCCATTATTTTATCACGAGAGTCAGACTCAGAGGAGCAGAAGGCCCTGTGCGTCCGCCGCCGTGCCTGCAGCCAGGCCTGGCTGTCCGTGGCCCCCTTTTCTCTCTCCCTGCACGGGAGGTTTCCCGGTCCCAGCTGTCTGCTGCTTGTCAGAGACACGCCAACAATGGAACAGTTCAGTAAAGTTTTTTTTTTTGTTTTATTTTGTTTAAAAGATTCAAAATCATTTGAATCCGCCCAAATGAGTTGTGGACCCCCCGCCCCCCGCCCCGGCCACTAGCAGGCCACAGGGTGGTTATTTTTCAGTGTGAGAAACAGGCTGTTGAGTCAGAAGGACACAGAGCCCCGAACATGCGCGTTCTGCCAAGTGAAAGAAGCCGGCTGGGGGCAGGGGGGGAGGGGGGCTGACCCGGCACCACGTGTCACTCTGGGAGTGACCCCAGGCACCACTGTATGTAAAAAAGATACATCCCTAAGCCTCACGCTGAGAGGGTCTGCCCTGGCTGAGCGTGCTGGGACCTGCGGTGGCCCCAGGGGCGTATGGACAAACCCTGTTTTGTGCAGACTTGGGGGGCCGTCCTGGCCTCAGTCTCCTGTCCCGCCCACTAACTCCTGGTCTGCGCGAGGGGCCTGTGCCTCCCGCCAGCCCCGGGCCCTGCCCGCGAGCTCTGAGTCTGGGGTCCGGATTGGCCCCTCCTACGGGGCAGCCCCCAGCAGCAAGCTTGGGGGCACGGCTCCGTCCAGAGGACCCCTCGGCCAGGCGGGGGCCAAAGCACGAACGCCACATGGCACGTTCGCTCAGGGGCGTTTCCACAAAGGCCAGAGGCCTGTCCTGGTCCTTGAGGGTCTCCTGGCCCGGGCTCCCCCGTCTGCCGGCCCCTCCGGGAGCAGCCCGGGCCCTGGGGACCGTGTGACCGGGCGGGGCCAGGCCCTCGGCGGCTGTGAAGGCTGCCGGGAACTGGGGGCAGGACGGAGGCCCCGGGTTGGCTCCGGGAACGTGAGTTCGGGAGCGCCAACCCCTGTCCACACTGCCCGCCGGTCACACGGGCTGTCCCCGCAGCGGAAAGCAGGCTGTCCCCAGCCCCTGCAGAACCCCCACCGCCCTGCTCGCAGGCAGGCACACTCTCTGAAGCGCAAGGCCTGGGCCAGAGCGTGGGAAGTGACCGTCCTGCACTTGTTGAAGGACTTTCCCAGGCGCCCCCCGCCCCCCGAGCTCCCAGTGTGCCCGCATGTTGGCGCTGCAGCGGGGCCGTTGCAGCAGGCTGTCCTTAGGTGTACACTATCCCAACATGGCACCCGGGCCTGGATGGTTCTAGAAGCGTTCCGGAAGCTTCCAGCACATTCCTTCTGCTTCCAGATGTCTCTGCTTCCGCCCGCGCGCAGGGCAGGAGGCTGGGGCTGTGCCTTCCCCGGAATATCAGAGGAGCTCAGTGTGCCCCGGGTCACAGAGCTGGGGACGGGGGGTGCCAGCTGCAAACCCGGGTCACCTTCCCCGTCGCCTGCGCCTGCCTGGGGACCCCCACTGCCCTCGAGACGGGACCAGCCGCGTCAGAAACACATCCCGCCTCAAAGACCACAGCCTCAGCCACCAGCCCCCACCCCGCCCCTGGCCCCACGGAGGCATCGGCCAACTTTAATGGGGTCCTTGCAACCGCCCTGTGGGGTCCCCTTGCGGCCAGGTCGTGACTGACAGACTCGGAGAGGAGGTTCAGAGAGGTCACTGCAGAGGGCGGCCTGCGGCCCAGCACGTCCTGCTGGGGGCCACCCTGCCCTCCACTCTCCCCCAGGCCCGGCTTAACTGGGCTGTGTCTGTTTGTGCAAGGCGAGTGTTGGCCTTGGGGCTTTGTCCACCGCCTCACAGTGGACCCCGCTGGCTCTTATCTGAGCCCGCCCTGCGAGCATTCCTCTCTCCCAGCTCACAGGCCGGGACGACCGTCCCCATTTTTAACAGATGAAGTCACCGAGAGGAAAGCTCCCAGCTTTCCTGGGACAAGGGGAGGGCCACAGGGCAGAAGGACAGACGGACATAGGCCACCACGACAGTGCTCTGAGCTCCCAGCTATTCCATTTCTACTCGAAGTTTTACTATTTTCTTCCATTTGTTTTTTTTTTTTTTTTTTTTTGCATTTTGGGTCACACCCGGCGATGCTCAGGGGTTCCTCCTGGCTCTGCACTCAAGAATCACTCCTGGCGGTGCTCGAGGGACCCTATGGGATGCTGGTGATCGAACCCTGGTGGGCTGCGTGCAAGGCAAACGCCCTCCCCGCTGTGCTATTGCTCCGGCTTCCACAACAGTGCTCTGAGATCCTGGTACATCACCAGTATTTCACGTGCATTCTGAACTCACAAGACAGTCCATGGACTGACAAAGCATCACACACATGCTCACAAAAAAGCACACGCCCATTCACCATTCACACACACACACACACACACACACACACACGGACATGTTCTCACACACATGCACAGATCACACCCACTCTTGCTGAAACGCATGTGTGCACACACGTGCACATTCTGCACGCACATGCACACACACACACACACACACACACACACACACACACACACACACACACACACACACACACACACCCCTCACACTCGCCCCTTCAGGACAGCAGGGCAGGGCAAGCACCCGGATCCACCAGCTCCCGGGAGCACCCTGTGGGCTGTGTGTGCCTGTGTGTCACCAGCAGGTGGCGCCGGCTGTCTGTGGGGCGCGGGGTGGGGGCTCCCTCCAGTCTCGCCGCTGGCACGGGGTGGGGGTGACCAGGTCAGCCCCTTTGGGCATCAGAGCCAGGAGTTGCCAAGGCCCCATGTGTGCCCGTGAGGCCCTGGGGGTGTGTTCCCCAGAAGACACCCCCTTTATCCACCCTCGGGGGCCGTGTCCAGGGGTAACGGGGGGAGCGTGTTGGAATCAGCCCTGGGGGGCTCCGTGCCTCACTTCCCCCGCACCAAGCAACAGCTGTGTCCGGCCCCGGGTCCAGGCGGCAGAGCCACTCATGTGCCCGGCCCACGCAGCCACCCTCGGGCTTTCCGCTGAGCCGACACGGGGGCCAGGGAGGTGCCGCCAGCTAGGGGGTCTCTTCAGTTTTCTGACCAGAAGTTCCAGAAAACACCCCCAACACAGCTGTGCCAGAGACTCGACTCTAGCCCGCAGGGTTTCCGGTGGAACATTCCGGAACATTCCGGACCCCAGCAGAAGAAGCTGAGCTGGGTCAACTCCCTCCCCGAGCGCCGAGCTGGGGGCACCACCAATGTGCCGCTGTCGAGAGATACCCAGGGACCCCCCCCCCCCCACACACACACATCTGAGCCCAAGGACAGGCCCAGCCGCCCGGTCACTCGGTCACTGTCCACCTGCCCCCGTGGCCGCTCAGCACCACCCCCACTGCTGACGCTCTCAGTCCTTCTCTGGCGTCGGGAAAGGTGAGCGGGACCAAGAAAACATTGCTGGGGCTGGAGAGCCCAGTGGGCAGAGCTGGAGCCCAGGACTGCGTGGTTCCCCCAGAGCGTCTTGGCACGGTGCCCGACTGCCTGCAGAGCCAGGAGCCGCCCCCCCACACACACCTGATCACCCCCCTTCCTGTCTCCCGGCCCCCGCATTCCCCCAGCAGGCCCCGGGCCCAGGGGATGGTGGGGAAACTGAGGCCCAGTGAGCTGAAACGCTTTGCTGTGACCCAGGCGGGGCTGACCGAAGGGCATCCAGGTGGCGCGGTGCCAGGGTTCGTCTGTGGCGTGGGGCTGAGGGCGGGACACAGGCACAGGGCTGGTTCACGTGAGGGGCCCGGCCACAGCACACGAGTTCCTGGGAGGTGAGTCGGGCCGGGGGTCTCCCCTCCACGGTCCTGCTCTGCCCTCCTGGGAACTGTGGGTCTGAGGACTGTCCGGGTCTGGCCGGGACTCGCTCAGGGTGCTCGACACAGTGTGAGTTTGTTTGTGCAAGTTCACGAGAACATTCGGGAGGAGCTTTGTGACACACCAGGTGGAGATGGTCACGCGGGACAGGAACTGAGTGATGAAGGCAGGTAAAGGGACAGACGTGATGACCGGTCAGCGTCTGTGACGCAAATGGTAAGGCCTAAATGAGAGAGAGAGGGGGAGAAAGAGGAGGAGAGAGAGAGGGAGAGGGAGGGAGAGGGAGGGAGAGAGGGAGAGGGGGGGAAGAGGGAGAGGGAGGGAGAGAGGGAGGGGGAGGGAGAGAGGGAGGGGGAGGGAGAGAGGGAGGGGGAGGGAGAGAGGAGAGAATGAAGGAGAGGAGGGAGAGAGAGGACAGAGAAAGAGAGAGGGAGAGGGGAGAGGGAGGGAAAGGAGAGAGGGAGAGGGAGGGAGAGGAGGGGGTGTCTGCCATGAGCGGGCTGGGGTGGGGGTGGCTTGAAGGGCAGGAGGGACCCTGGGGACTCTGGTGCAGGACTGACACTGGCGGGGGGGGGGGGGACGGGGCTGGGACTGAAGCACAATCATGAACAGTCCTGCAATGCTCCACCTCACGGTGATTCAATAAAAAAACTTTCTAAAAAATTAAGAAAACATTCGAAGTCTGTTTGCCCCCGGGGAGGGCCGAGAGGGGCCTCAGCCCAGGGGTGGGGGAGGAACCAGTCCCCTCACGCCCCCTCGCCCCTGTGTGGTGTTTGCAACAGGAGGGGCGGGGAGAGGGGGAGGGGGTCCCTGCGTGGGTGCAGCCCTGGGGGCCCAGGACCACTCCCCCCACACCCTGGCACTGCAGCCTCTGGCATTGCACCCACCAGTTGGAGGAGGACCACCAGGAGCGCCCCCCTCCCCGCCCCCTGAGCACTGCCCTGAGCACTGCTCGGGGGTCCCTCTGTCCCCAAAGCCCAAAGCATGCGTTCTAGCCTGACGTTCCTGCGTGAAGGCGAGCTCGGGGCCTGCCGCCGTGGGTGTGTGTCTGGGCGCCTGGCCAGGCCCCCCAGGGGGCTCAGAGGAGGGGCCCCACCCAGGAGGACACAGAGGGCCGGTCTCCGCCCACCCCCCCCCCCCAGAGCTCCATCCTGTTTCCGCTGCCCCAGCCTGGCCTGTGTCTGGTCTGTATCTGCCGATAATCAGAACCAAATGCCTGGAGATGACACGGGGGATCAGAATGCGGGGTCCCGGCCCCCTCCTCGGGCACAGATGCACAGCAGCGTCCCCGTAAATCACCCCAGGTTTCGACACCCCCGGGGGTAGTAAATACCTTTCCCCGGGGACCCCGCCCCCGCCCCGCCGAGAGCCTTCTTCCTTGGCTGCTAGAACTTTCCGTCTGCAGGGCCGGTCCCTGGGCGCCGAGGCCCAGGTCTCAGGTTTCTGTCTGGCTGGACCTTCTCTCTCTGACCTGGCCCCTCCGCCCTGACCCCAGTCCCCCGCTGCCTGTTTGCGGGGTGCAGCCCCCCAGACCCCCCACCGCAGGGACCCTTGGGCAGGGCTGATGCGGCCTGTCCCGAGACACGCCCATCCCCCCTCGCACCACGACAGCCGTCAGTCCGTCAACGGTCCCCTCAAGGAGCAGCCCCGGGGAAGCCCCCCACGCCTGCCCACCCGTCTTCTGCCAGCCGGGCTGGCCGGGTCAGGGCCGGGATGACCCAGAGGGTGTGAGAGGCGACCAACAAGGACCTTTCCGGGAGCAGGAGATCCTGGGCCCAGGGAGGTGGAGGGGTGGGTGGGCCGAGGCAGCGGGGAGGTGGGAGCGGGGGGCTGCGGGCTGCCCACAGCTGTCCCGCGGCAGCGTGCCGGGCTCTGGGACTGCCAGAGGGGGAGTGACCCTCCCCGGCTGCAGCTGCTGCGGGAGGCCGGGCCCCTCTCTGCCTCCACCCCCCAGAGAAGAGGGGCCTATGGCTGTCACTTCACCACTTCCTGCCCCCCCCCACGCCTCCTCCTGCCCCCGCTGTCCTGAGACCAGTGCCAGGGCGAGGGGTGGGCCCTGACAGCAGCCCCCAACCTCGCTCTGAGCCGTCCCCTGGGGGCTGCACCCCTCAGTCCAGCTCATCTGAGGCTGGGGAAACTGAGGCAGCAGAAGGCTGTGGACTCACTACCCAAGCCGGCCGGGCAGAGGTGGAGGTGGGAGAGGCACTGGGGCCCGGCGGCCCGCCAGAAAGGCGTGAGGGCGGCAGGCGGGTGCTGGCCCCTCTCCCCGTGGACACGCCTCGGTTCCGTGCAGACCCACGGCAGAGGCTAGCAGATGTGGGAGATATGGAGGTGTGGGGGTCACTGCCTGCCCCACAGCGCCCACGCCCACCCGCCCCCTCAGAAGGTGGTTGAGGGCCCGGGGCCGGCGGGAACGCTCCAGCTCTGTCCCCTCCACAGGTGGCCCTGCCGTCACAGCACACCTGCCCGCTGGGACCGAGAGCGACGCAGGCCAGTAGCTCCTCCACCAGGGGTGATCCCCATGCAGGGAGGCACCCAACACACACACACACACACACACAGAGGCACACGCGCACACGCAGAGACACGCACACGCACAGACTTGCGCACTCACACACACACAGACATGCACACTCACACATACACACAGACACGCGCACACACACACGCAGAGACACGCACACACACAGACTTGCGCACTCACACACAGACACGCACATACAGACACACACACATACACTCACACACGCATACACACAGACACACACACATGCACATGCATGCACACAGATACATGCTCATACACACATGTGCACATACAGAGACACACATGCACACACAGTCACACACAGTCACACACATGTACACACAGAGACACATTCATACACAAGCATGCATGCACACACAGACACATGCACACAGACACACATATGTGCACACACGTACTCACACATATACCCTCACACACAGAGGCACACACTCACACAGACACACATACACACATATGCACACACAGACCCACACTCACACACATACACAGAGACACACAGACATGCACATGCGCACATGCAGACATGCACACACATGCATGCATGAATGAACACACGCTCACACACACTCACACTCACAGCACATGTGTGCCCACATACACAGACACACACCGAGCGGAGCTGCTGGCCTCAGGGCGTGGCAGTTGGGGGGCCTGGTGCGGCGCATGTGGGGAGCAGCGCGCAGGAACCCGGGGGAGCCGTGCTCGCCCACACGCCCCCCCGCCCCGCGCCTGTTCCCGATTAGGGCTGAGCGGGGGCTGGCTCCAGGCCGAGCTTCATGGGGCTCTTTGACCAGATCGGCCGTCCGGCCGCCGGGCAGGCTCAGCTCCTCTCTGCTGCTCGCAGACGCGAGTCATCCCGAGGGGGCCCTAGCGCCGGCCGCGTGCCTGGAGGGGCCAGGAGGGCCCCAGACACCCGCGCGGTTCATGGCCAGGGCTGATGTTTCCCAGGTTGGAAGCTTCCAGAAGTCAGGCCAGCTGGGCTGGGTTTCAAAGGACAGAGCGTGCAGCTTGCCAGACTGAGGCTCGGGGGAGGGGCCTGTCTGTCCTCCGCGCCCCCGAGACCCCGCAACCCCACGTGTCCGAAACACAGCCTGCTCTGGGGGTAAACACGGCCCGGACACAGGTCACGCAGCCCTCCCCGCGGGCGGTCCTTGTCGGGTGTGTCCCGTGACGGTGTTTCCCTCCACCGGGGAGGGCGTCCCCGGGTCCCGGCCACACTCCCACCCCCCCGCTGCTGGCCACGGAACCAGCCCCCCCAGCCAGCGAGTGACCTTCTACCCCGGCGGCGGGCGCATGGTTGTCAGCCCGCCCGGGGCTCCCTGCTGCAGTAACACACACACTCACACACAGACATGCACACACACTCACACACATACACTCACACGCATACACACAGACACGCACACACATGCACATGCATGCACACAGATACATGCGCTAGCCGTTCTTCCCGCCCTCGGGGCTGCCTTTGGGAGGGGGCCGTGGCTGCCAACCCCTCAGGGAGGCCACCCAGCCCAGCCCCGGTGCAGCTGAGCTGCCGGGCGGCTGGGAGGGTCTGACTCTGAGGTCGGTGTCTGAGGCAGGAGGGATGTTTGCTTTGGGGTGCAGTGGGACTCCTCAGGGCCGGCAGGGCCTGGGGTGGGGGGGCAGGCTCCCCACCACCCACCCCAGGTGGAGGGAAAGTCCCTTTTCTGCTCTGGGGGGGTGGTCCCTGCATGTCAGGGGCGCACCAGGGAAAGCCCCACCTGAGAGCCCCGGGCCAGGTGGACCCGGGACTCTGCCCCCGCCCTGGGGCTGGAGAATTCGGGAGTCCCCGGTCTGGAACCCCACTCATTCCACATGACTCTGGGACGGCACAAGCTCGGTCTGTGCCAGGCCCTGGGTTTGGCCCCCGGCACTACATGAGCCCCCATGACGCTTTAGGATAGAACCCACGAGTCTGACCCGCCCCTGGCTAGACACCGGGACAGACGGCCCTGACGGCCCCTCACTCACTCGGCCAGCTCCCCAGGCGCCCGGCCCTCCGCCTGCCTGTCCCCCCACCCCACCCCGCGTCCGGCAGGCTCGGGGGCTCGGCCCTGTGTCTCCGTGAGACCAGCACCCCCTACCCCCTCACAGCCTGCCTCGGCCGCCTTCCGGGACCCCGGGTAGCCGCACCTGGCCTGCCGCCTCCTTCCTGCTGGCAGGGTGCGGGCAGGGCTGTGGGCGTGGGGGCGAGGGTGGTGAGACCTGGGCCCTCCTCCGAGTCCCCCTGCTCGAGAGGATCCAGGCCACACGCCTGACTGTTGCTCCGAGTGTCAAACCCTCAACGGGGCTCTGAGGGAGCCCGGAGCCTCCCACGGGGCCGGCACGAGCTACCCTCGGTGCCCGTGGCCTCTGTTGGACGAACCACGGCAGGACCACTCAGGTCCATGTTGGGGGTGGGGGGTGGGCGCTCGGGGGTACTGCCCCTCAAAGCCTTTTCCAGACGGCCACGCTGAGGGCACGGGGCGGGGGGGGGGCAGGGGATGTGCAGTCCACAGGCATTTCTCAGAGGACTTGTTTTTTGTTTTGTTTTTTTAAGTTGTTTTTGTATGTAGGGCCACACTCACCCGACTGTGCTCCAGTCACTTCTGGGGGCACTTCTGGGGGTGCTTGAGGGACCACCGGGTGCCAAGGAATGAAATTTGGGGCTTCTATTTTTTTTTTTTTTTTGCCTTTTGGGTCACACCTGGTGATGCTCAGGGGTTCCTCCTGGCTCTGCACTCAGGAATCACTCCTGGCGGTGCTCGGGGGACCCTATGGCATGCCAGGGATCGAACCCGGGTCGGCTGCGTGCCAGGCCAGCGCCCTGCCTGCAGTCTGGACTCTGAGCCGCCTCCCTGCAATGTCCTCCTGGTGCAGGGCTGTGGGGGAGGGTGGGTGGTGCGGGGTGGGGGAGGGAGGACCCTGGAATCGGGGAGGGGGGGCCGGGCTGAGGCTGGGACTGGGCCCTGGGGTCGCCTGGATAGGAGGGGGCACCAGGAAGGGCCCAGGGGGAGGGTCTGCAGGAGGAGGGGCCTGAGCCGGCCGCCCCCCTCCCCTCCCTGGTCTGTCGTCTTGGGCCCTGGACCTTGAGCTCTGGGACCCCCTTGGCGCTCCCCTGGCAGGTGCGAATTCCAGCCGCCTGACAGAGGCGCCCTCTGACCCGCCCACCGAGCAAGCAGCCCAGCGCAGGCAGGAGGCAGGGGGAGGGGCGGAGAGCCGAGCTGGGCCGGGCGCTCGCGGGAGGCTGATGCGTTCCAGATGCCGGTCTCGCCGCCCTGGAGTCCAGCTGGCCCCTCCTGGGCCCACGGCCAGCTGTGGTGGCCTCGCTTCCTGCCACAGAGGAGGGTCCCCGAGGAGCCTGAGTCTGGCTTTATACGGCCCCTCCCCCACCCGTCCCTACCTCCCGGACGGCCCACAAGCCCAAACCAAAGGCAGGCCAGGGAGGAGTGAGCGCGCTGCTCTGGGGAGCACGGAATGAGCTTCAGACTGTGCCCCCGCCCCACCAGCCCAACACACACACACACACACACACACACACGCACGCACACACACACACACACGCACGCGCACACACACACACACACGCACACACACACAGAGACACAGACACGACTGTGCCCCACCCCCACGAGGCCCAACAGACACACACACACACACACACACACACGCACACGCACACGCATACACACAGAGACACACAGACACAGACACACACAGGACTGTGCCCCCGCCCCACCAGGCCCAACGCACACACACACACACACACGCACACGCACACACACACAGAGACACACACAATTGTGCCCCCACCCACCAGGCCCAACACATACACACACGCACATGCACACGCACACACACATACGTTCACAGACACACACAACTGTGCCCCTGCCCCACCAGGCCCAATACACACGCACACACACATGCACACACACACAGAGACACAGACACGACTGTGCCCCCACCCCCACCAGGCTCAACACACACACACACACACACAGACACACACACACGACTATGCCCCTGCCCCACCAGGCCCTACAGACACAGACACACAGACACACACAGACACCACAGACACACACACGACTGTGCTCTCTCCCCACAAGACCCAACACACACACAAACACACACACATGCACACACACACACACACACACACACACACACACACACACACTCTTGCTCCCGTCTGCTGGAGCTGCCCCAGCCCTTGGGGCCCCTGTGGTCCAGCTGCTGCATGCCCCAGGCGGGCCAGGACCGGATCTGTCCCAGCAGCCTGGGCCGGCGGCTTCTCCTTGCGAAGTAAAGAGCTTTCTTGGATTCTGATACTTAAACAAATCAGTGACACAGACAACTAAATTGTGTAATTTGGGGGGGCCCTCCCAAGCAGCACTCAGGGGAACCCCCACCCCGCCGGCGGCTCTGGGCCAGCCCAGCTGTGGGTTGGGGTCAGTGCTCAGACTCACGCGAGGACACTGGGCTGTGTGGGCTCAGGGACCCCGGGACCACCCAGCCCCCCCAGACAGCTTCCCCGGGGCTCTGGGGGGAGGAGCCTCCTGTGACCCTGATCGCCCCAGCCAGGTGTGTGGAAGCCACACACTAAAGACACAGACCCGGGAGTGAGACCCCGGGGCACCAGAGGCAAGTGTCACCTCTGACCCTGTGACCGCCAGGGCCAGGACGGCCGCAAGATGGGCCAGAGAGAGGCCTGTGGCCAGCAGGCTGAAGTCTTCCTGCTTTGAGTCCCATGGGGTGGTCCCGGCCTCACTCATGCCCCCATTGCTGGGAGCAGGTTCCTGGTAGCCCGACGGTTAACACCGGTATTGAAAACACAGCATGAGGCTGGAGCGACAGCACAGCGGGGAGGGCGTTGGCCTTGCACATGAGCTACCTGGGTTCTAATCCCAGCATCCCATAGGGTCCCCTGAGCACTGCCAGGAGTAATTCCTGAGTGCAGAGTCAGGAGGAATCCCTGAGCATTGCTGGGTGTGACCCCCCAAAAAAAACCACGGCATTTGAGCGACCGGATAAAGAGCCAGCTCACCTCTTGACATCAGCCTTTATTTACGTGTTTTATTTGTTCATTTGGGGGCCACACCTGGCAGTGCTCGGGGTTCCTTCTGACTCTGCACTGAGGGATCACTCCTGGCAGTGCTCGGGGGACCCTATGGGATGCTGGGGATCGAACCTGGGTCGGCCGCATGCAAGGCAATGCCTCACTGGCTGTACTATCGCTCCAACCCCTGTTTACGTATTTTCATTTTTTTTTCTTCTCCCCCACCCCGACTCGGTGCTTTTATTCTTCCCATGTTACAGATGAAAACATGGAGGCACAGACAAGCAGAGGAAGTGTTGCAAGAGCCAGATGTTTAGAAGCTCCCCGGGCCCCATCAGTGTGGACGTCAGTGGGGCATCTTATCTTGGTGGGGCAGAGCTGGGGTCTGTAAGCGGCGCTGCTTGGGAGTCACTTTGTTTAACTTTTCAGTTTTTTTTTTCTTTTTGGGTCACACCAGCGATGCTCAAGGCTGACTCCTGGCTCTGCACTCCGCAAACAGTGCTCGGCGGGGGGCCCTGTGGGATGCCGGGGATCGAATCCAGGCCGGCTGCGTGCAAGGCCAACGCCCTCCCCACTGCGCTGTGACTCGGGCCCCTCAGATTCACTTTAAAATGTGATGCTTCTGCTTTCAAGTGTGGCTCCCGGACTGTAAGCCAGGGGCCGGGGGCGCCTGGGCCGTCCCCTCGGGGCGCTCGGCTCGCTCCAGAGCTCGCGGCTTCACGGTCTGATTCACTTTCCGAGAAAGTTTGAAAAATAGGGTTTGAGTTTCCCCTGGCTCGGGGTGACATCATCGGCCGGTGCCGGCTGCAGCAGGGGGAACCCCGGGGGCGGGGGACCTGCCGCCAAGCCCACTCGGCTGGCCTGGCCCGAGGGAACCGCCCCGTCCCTCCCCACACCCCGAACGGTCCCCTGGACCCTCGGGAGGGATCCCGGAGCACAGAGCCAGGAGTCGGCCCTGAGCATGGCTGGGCGTGACCCCCAAACCCAATCCAACCCCCAAAACAAGCCTCCCTGGGCGCCTGGGCGAGCGGCCCTCGCGAGGAGCTTGTTTTCTTCCCGTCCCGCTGGCCTGGGGCCAAGTTTCCCAACACACCCGACTCTGCAGGTGCCCAGTGCCAGCCCGGAGACGGGGGCTGGAGGTCAGGTGCAAGATGAGCGTGTGCACGTATGTGATGTGTGTGCATGTGATATGTGTGAGTGTGTGTGCGTGTGCGTGTATATAATGTGTGTGAATGCGTGTGTGTATGTAATGCGTGTGTGAGTGCGTGTGTGTGCGTGTGCATGTATATAATGTGTGTGTATGTAATGTGTGTGAGTGTGTGTAATGTGTGAGTGTGTGTGTGCGTGTGTATATAATGTGTGAGTGTGTGTGCGTGTATATAATGTGTGTATGTAATGTGTGTGAGTGTGTGTAATGTGTGTGTGCGTGTGCATGCATATAATGTGTGTAAGTAATGTGTGAGTGTGTGTATGTAATGTATGTGTGTGAGTGTGTGCATGCATGTAATGTGTGTGAGTGCGTGTATGTAATGTATGTGTGTGTACATGTATGTAATGTGTGTGTGTATGTGTAGGGCATGGGGAAGGAGCAGCCCCCCCCCCAGGCAGACTGAAAACAAGGCCCACACAAGCCCACTCGAGGCCCCTGAATGCTCCCCCCCAAGAAGTGGGGGATGTGGCTCCCCTCCCCTCCTCCCTCCCCCCAGCCCTGGGAACTCTTCCTCCTTCCTGCCCTGCCCGGCTCAGTGGCCAGCCCTTATCTGCCCTGGGTTTGCTCAGCGCTTACAGGCTTTGATCTCCAGCCCTGTGACTCTTCATAGGGCCACACCCGCAGGGCCTGGCCCGGGCCTCCAACCACATACACACACACACACACACACACACACACACACACACACGTGGGGTGGGGTTCCCACGGGTCCGAAGGGTCCATGTGCCCCCCCCTCGCTCTTGCAGGCCTCAGCAGCACTTGGGGGGTGGTTAGGCTAACCCGACAGAGTTCTGTGCTCAGGGGTCACTCCTGGTGGCTGGGAGGAGACGATGGGGGCGGGGCGGGGGGGTGCCCTGCCAGGCCTGTGAGCCTGCTCTCCCTGCCCCCCCACCCCCGCCAGGAGGCCCTTCTCAGAGCCGCTCCTGGTGTGGTAGATTTCCCCAAACACAAGCTGGGGCCAGAGGTGGCTGAGTTTCTTGGAAATTCACAGTTGCCAGGAGACCCCCTACACTGTGTGTGCTGGACCCCAGCCGCTGTCCCTGCTACACGCATGTGCGCGCGCGCGCACACACACACACACACACACACACACACACACACGAGAAACTCAGGGTCTTTAATTAGAACTATTTGTCCTTCCATCAAAGGGCAGGTCAGTTGTTCTGACTCCTAAGGTCTGTCGTAAAAAATACTGATTTAGGGCTGAAGAGAGAGAGAGAGAGAGAGAGAGAGAGAGAGAGAGAGAGAGAGGACAGGGGAATGTCACTTGCCTTGCCCACAGCTGACCCTGGCTCAATTCCTGGCGCTACATGTGGCCCCAAGCCATGAGTGAGTCCTGAGCACAGAGCCGGGAGTCAGCCCTGAGCACCAAGGAGGATTTCTCCCAGCAGCAAAGGCCGGAATCACCCCCCACGTCCAGCTGTGCTCTGGGCGCTGACGTTTTCCCAGCTCCGTGGCTGGAATTTACCCTCCCGGCCCCACCTCCCAGCAGGAAGAGCCTTAAAGAGCCTCGAATGGAAGATTTTGCAGCCACGGGGGGCAAATTTCGGCAGGATGGGGATTAGAGCGACCGGGTCACTCGGCCTGTGTCGGAGCCGTGGCAGCTGCGCATGAAGCGCCCGGGTGCGCGGGCAGAGGGCAGAGGGCGGCCGGGCTCGCCCGGTCAGGGTCAGGTGCTCACAGTTAAGGTGTGTCGGAGGCCTGGGCCCGGGACGAGGGAAGGCGCCGGCTCTCCTCAGCAACCTCTCCCGCGGTAAAAACAACTTCCACGGGGGCCCTGGCACGAGGCCGGCCCAGGGCCCCTCTCCGCGCCGCATACGGGCCCCTCAGCCCGGCCAGGAGCGACCCTTGGGCGCCACCGGGTGTGGCTTCTAAAACCGAACCCCAACCCACGCCCCGCGGCCATAGAGACGGTGCGTGCTGCCTTCTGCTGTATTCAGTGACCCACAAACCCTCCGCTTTCTCTTCTGTCTGCAATAAGGCACGAGAACTCAGGACGGAAAAGTACCTTTTATTCAAAATGATAAAAAATATATATAAAGGGCTTAGAATAGAAGGAAGAGACGGAACTGGCTCCTTTAAAAGTCAGAGACTGGGGCTGGAGTGATAGCATAGCGGGTAGGGTGTTTGCCTTGTACTCGGCCAACCCGGGTTCAAATCCCAGCATCCCATATGGTCCCCTGAGCACGGCCAGGGGTAATTCCTGAGTGCAGAGCCAGGAGTAACCCCTGTGCATCGCCAGGTGTGACCCAAAAAGCAAAAAAAAAAATAAAAATAAAAATAAAAAAATAAAAGTCAGAGACTTGGGGCTGGAGCGATAGCACAGCGGGGAGGGCGGTTGCCTTGCACGAGGCTGACCCGGGTTCGATTCCCAGCATCCCATATGGTCCCCTGAGCACCGCCAGGAGTAATTCCTGAGTGCAGAGCCAGGAGTAACCCCTGTGCATCGCCAGGTGTGACCCAAATAGAAAAAAAGAAAGTCAGAGACTTTTCCCTAGAGCACTGTTCTCCGAGGAAGGGTGGGTGCGAGGCCCCAAGGCTCTCGTTCTTGTCTGCCCAAGGCTCGGTTTCTGCTTAACTGGACCCTGGAGTTGGCCTGCCAGGAGAGCGAGGCCTCGGTGGGCTCTCTGCGAGGCGCCTGAGTTTGCCCGGGCCCTGCGGGGCCCCCGAGCACCAAGCAACAGGCCTGAGCTCTGAGTTGCAAGGAGCCCCTGAGCGTCTCTGGGTTTCCTGCCCCCCAGCGACGGCCAGGTGGGTGCTGGGCCAAGGCCCGAGGCGTGCGTGCGTGGTCTCCAGGTCCTGATCCCCTCCTGGCTCTCCCGAGTCAGGGGCCCGGAGCTTCTATACGCCCTGGAAGGGGCACCCTCGCCACTGCAGACCCTCCCCCCTTCAGACCTGTCCTCGAACCCGGCCGCGGCCAGGGCAGGACTAAGAGCTCAGCACCTCCTGTCGGGGGTGACACAGTTCAGCCCCAAACAAGATCCAGCGACCAGGCCAGGCGTCAGGTGGGCACTGCAAGGGGACAAGAAACGGTTCTGGGTTCCTCCTGCCTTGGCCCCATCACCTCGGGTGCACGGCCAGTGGCCTGGACAGCCGAGGTCCACACCCACACAAGTGGCTGGGCCAGGTCCTGGGGGTCCCGGCGAGGGGCGGGGAGAGGAACTGAGAGCAGGGCCTTGTTGGCGTGTGTGTCTGTGTCTGTGTGTGCGCCTGTGTCTGTGTGTGTCTGTGCCTGTGTCTGTGTGTGAGCCTGTGTCTGTGTGTGTCTGTGCCTGTGTCTGTGTGTGTCTATATGTCTGTGTGTGTCTGTGTCTCTGTGTGTGTCTGTTTGTGTGTGTGTCTATATGTCTGTGTATGTCTGTATGTGTCTGTGTGTCTCTGTGCCTGTGTCTGTGTGTGTCTATATGTCTGTGTGTGTATCTGTCTCTGTGTGTGTCTGTGTTTGTGTGTGTGTCTATATGTCTGTGTGTGTATTTGTCTCTGTGTGTGTCTATATATCTGTGTATGTCTGTATGTGTCTGTATCTCTGTGTGTGTCTGGCTCTTTGTGTCTGTGTCTGTGTGTGTCTATATGTCTGTATGTGTCTGTGTCTTGTGTGTCTGTGTGTCTGTGTCTCTATGTGTGTGTCTGTGTGCCTGTGTCTGTGTGTGTCTATATGTCTGTGTGTGTATTTGTCTGTGTGTGTGCCTGTGTCTGTGTCTGTGTGTGTCTATATATCTGTGTGTGTATTTGTCCGTGTGTGTGTGCCTGTGTCTGTATCTGTGTGTGTCTGTGCTGTGGGGGGTGGCGGTACCCCGCGTGGGTGGGGTGCTGGGCTCAGGCCCAGAGGCTGGCAGCGCCATGGCCTCCTGCCCGTGACTCAGGATTGCTCTGAGACAGGCGGGGTGCTGTTCCCTGGGGCAGGCTCTGGGGGAAGAAGCCGGCCTGTCACAGCCGAAATAACAAATGACTTCCTGTGTGGAGCTGAGTGTGTATGTGTGTGTGTGTGTGAGAGAGCATGAGCATGTGTGAGTGTGAGTGTGCGTGTGAGTGTGCGAGTGTGTGAGACTGAGAGTATGAGTGTGTGAGAGTGTGGGAGCATGTGAGAGTGTGTGTGTGAGTGTGAATGTGAGTGTGTGAGTGTGTGTGTGAGTGTATGTGAGAGTGCGAGTGTGGGAGAGTGAATATTGTGAGAGAATGTGTGTGAGTGTGTGTGAGTGTGAGTGGGTGAGAGTGTGAGAGTGTGTGTGTGAGTGTGAATGTGAGTGTGTGAGAGGTGTGTGTGTGAGTGTATGAGAGAGTGTGAGTGTGGGAGAGTGAATATTGTGAGAGAGAATGTGTGTGAGAGTGTGTGTGAGTGTGTGAATGTGAGTGTGTGAGTGTGACTGTGATGCCTCCCAGATGGGAGCCCTCAGCCGCGAGGCGACCTCCCGTGAGACATGAGGCAGATGTGCTGTCCCTCCGGCTTTCAGCTCTTCCACAGAAACTCAGCGGGGAAATGATCAGAACTTCGGGCCAGCGAATGCCGGAGCCCGTCTTCCCGGTGAACTTCCCTTGGCGTGGAAATAGGAACTGGGCGAGTGACCCTCATTTGTTTCTTTGCTTTGGCTGCCAAAAAACTCGGGGTACACTTGGGGAGCAGAAATGGCTTCTGTGTCGGGCTCTGGTACGAGGGAGCATCCTGCCCGCCCCGCATGTGTGCTCGCGGCAGGGGAGGCTGGTTCTTGAAGGCCGTGTTCTGCCTGGGCTCCGGGCCTGCCTTGCCTGGGCCGTTCGGTTCCTTATGGACCCATGGGCGCCGGTGGAGCCCGGCCCGGTCACACGAGAGAGTGTGTGTTCGAGAGGCAGACGGGGCCCACCCTGCGGGGCCTGTTCTCGGCCAGCTGCTCACACGTGTCCACTCTGGGCCTCCTGCCCCTCCACAAACATGCATCCACCCCGGGCCTCCGCGTCACTCTCCGTGACGGCCAGGGCCTGTTGGTTTCGACACAGCCTCACCACACACTTCACTTGACTCACTGGAGTGTAAACACGACTTTTATATGAAACGGGAAACTAAACAATTCCCCTGGCACGGTCTGTTGCAATGTTTGCTCGACGAGGATGGGCTGGGAGCGAGCCCACGAGATGCGTGCTGTGCTGTGTGTGCTGTGCTGTGTGTGCTGTGCTGTGCTGTGCTGTGTGTGCTGTGCTGTGTGTGCTGTGCTGTGCTGTGCTGTGTCTGCTGTGCTGTGCTGTGCTGTGTGTGCTGTGCTGTGTGTGTTGTGTGTGTTGTGCTGTGCTGTACTGTGCTGTGCTGTGCTGTGCTGAGCTGAGCTGTGCTGTGTGTGCTGTGCTATGTGTGCTATGCTGTGCTGTGCTGTGCTGTGCTGTGTGTGCTGTGCTGTGCTGTGCTGTGCTGTGCTGTGCTGTGCTGTGTGTGCTGTGCTGTGCTGTGTGTGCTGTGTGTGCTGTGCTGTGTGTGCTGTGCTGTGTGTGCTGAGCTGAGCTGTGCTGTGCTGTGCTGTGCTGTGTGTGCTGTGCTGTGCTGTGCTGTGTGTGCTGTGCTGTGTGTGCTGTGCTGTGCTGTGTGTGCTGTGTGTGCTGTGTGTGCTGTGCTGTGCTGTGCTGTGTGTGCTGTGCTGTGTGTGCTGTGTGTGCTGTGCTGTGCTGTGTGTGCTGTGTGTGCTGTGCTGTGCTGAGCTGAGCTGTGCTGTGTGTGCTGTGCTGTGTGTGCTGTGCTGTGCTGTGCTGTGCTGTGCTGTGCTGTGTGTGCTGTGCTGTGCTGTGCTGTGCTGTGTGTGCTGTGCTGTGCTGTGCTGTGTGTGCTGTGCTGTGCTGTGCTGTGCTGTGTGTGCTGTGCTGTGCTGCGCTGTGTGTGCTGTGCTGTGTGTGCTGTGCTGTGCTGTGTGTGCTGTGATGTGTGTGTTGTGTGTGCTGTGCTGTGCTGTACTGTGCTGTGCTGTGCTGTGCTGAGCTGAGCTGTGCTGTGTGTGCTGTGCTGTGTGTGCTGTGCTGTGCTGTGCTGTGCTGTGCTGTGCTGTGCTGTGCTGTACTGTGCTGTGCTGTGCTGTGCTGTGTGTGCTGTGTGTGCTGTGCTGTGCTGTGCTGTGTGTGCTGTGCTGTGTGTGCTGTGTGTGCTGTGCTGTGTGTGCTGTGTGTGCTGTGCTGTGCTGTGCTGTGTGTGCTGTGCTGTGTGTGCTGTGTGTGCTGTGCTGTGCTGTGCTGTGTGTGCTGTGCTGTGCTGCGCTGTGTGTGCTGTGCTGTGTGTGCTGTGCTGTGCTGTGTGTGCTGTGATGTGTGTGTTGTGTGTGCTGTGCTGTGCTGTACTGTGCTGTGCTGTGCTGTGCTGAGCTGAGCTGTGCTGTGTGTGCTGTGCTGTGTGTGCTGTGCTGTGCTGTGCTGTGCTGTGCTGTGCTGTGCTGTGCTGTACTGTGCTGTGCTGTGCTGTGCTGTGTGTGCTGTGTGTGCTGTGCTGTGTGTGCTGTGCTGTGCTGTGCTGTGCTGTGTGTGCTGTGTGTGCTGTGCTGTGCTGTGCTGTGCTGTGCTGTGTGTGCTGTGCTGTGTGTGCTGTGTGTGCTGTGCTGTGTGTGCTGTGTGTGCTGTGCTGTGCTGTGCTGTGCTGTGTGTGCTGTGCTGTGCTGTGCTGTGTGTGCTGTGCCGTGCTGTGTGAGCTGTGCTGTGCTGTGTGTGCTGTGCTGTGCTATGTGTGCTGTGCTGTGTGTGCTGTGTGTGCTGTGCTGTGTGTGCTGTGTGTGCTGTGCTGTGTATGCTGTGCTGTGTGTGCTGTGTGTGCTGTGCTGTGTGTGCTGTGCTGTGCTGTGTGTGCTGTGCTGTGTGTGTTGTGTGTGTTGTGCTGTGCTGTACTGTGCTGTGCTGTGCTGTGCTGAGCTGAGCTGTGCTGTGTGTGCTGTGCTATGTGTGCTATGCTGTGCTGTGCTGTGCTGTGCTGTGTGTGCTGTGCTGTGCTGTGCTGTGCTGTGCTGTGCTGTGCTGTGTGTGCTGTGCTGTGCTGTGTGTGCTGTGTGTGCTGTGCTGTGTGTGCTGTGCTGTGTGTGCTGAGCTGAGCTGTGCTGTGCTGTGCTGTGCTGTGTGTGCTGTGCTGTGCTGTGCTGTGTGTGCTGTGCTGTGCTGTGCTGTGTGTGCTGTGTGTGCTGTGTGTGCTGTGTGTGCTGTGCTGTGCTGTGCTGTGTGTGCTGTGCTGTGTGTGCTGTGTGTGCTGTGCTGTGCTGTGTGTGCTGTGTGTGCTGTGCTGTGCTGAGCTGAGCTGTGCTGTGTGTGCTGTGCTGTGTGTGCTGTGCTGTGCTGTGCTGTGCTGTGCTGTGCTGTGTGTGCTGTGCTGTGCTGTGTGTGCTGTGCTGTGCTGTGCTGTGTGTGCTGTGCTGTGCTGTGCTGTGCTGTGTGTGCTGTGCTGTGCTGCGCTGTGTGTGCTGTGCTGTGTGTGCTGTGCTGTGCTGTGCTGTACTGTGCTGTGCTGTGCTGTGCTGAGCTGAGCTGTGCTGTGTGTGCTGTGCTGTGTGTGCTGTGCTGTGCTGTGCTGTGCTGTGCTGTGCTGTGCTGTGCTGTACTGTGCTGTGCTGTGCTGTGCTGTGTGTGCTGTGTGTGCTGTGCTGTGCTGTGCTGTGTGTGCTGTGCTGTGTGTGCTGTGTGTGCTGTGCTGTGTGTGCTGTGTGTGCTGTGCTGTGCTGTGCTGTGTGTGCTGTGCTGTGTGTGCTGTGTGTGCTGTGCTGTGCTGTGCTGTGTGTGCTGTGCTGTGCTGCGCTGTGTGTGCTGTGCTGTGTGTGCTGTGCTGTGCTGTGTGTGCTGTGATGTGTGTGTTGTGTGTGCTGTGCTGTGCTGTACTGTGCTGTGCTGTGCTGTGCTGAGCTGAGCTGTGCTGTGTGTGCTGTGCTGTGTGTGCTGTGCTGTGCTGTGCTGTGCTGTGCTGTGCTGTGCTGTGCTGTACTGTGCTGTGCTGTGCTGTGCTGTGTGTGCTGTGTGTGCTGTGCTGTGTGTGCTGTGCTGTGCTGTGCTGTGCTGTGTGTGCTGTGTGTGCTGTGCTGTGCTGTGCTGTGCTGTGCTGTGTGTGCTGTGCTGTGTGTGCTGTGTGTGCTGTGCTGTGTGTGCTGTGTGTGCTGTGCTGTGCTGTGCTGTGCTGTGTGTGCTGTGCTGTGCTGTGCTGTGTGTGCTGTGCCGTGCTGTGTGAGCTGTGCTGTGCTGTGTGTGCTGTGCTGTGCTATGTGTGCTGTGCTGTGTGTGCTGTGTGTGCTGTGCTGTGTGTGCTGTGTGTGCTGTGCTGTGTATGCTGTGCTGTGTGTGCTGTGTGTGCTGTGCTGTGTGTGCTGTGTGTGCTGTGCTGTGTGTGCTGTGCTGTGCTGTGTGTGCTGTGCTGTGTGTGCTGTGCTGTGCTGTGCTGTGTGTGCTGTGCTGTGTGTGCTGTGTGAGCTGTGCTGTGCTGTGTGTGCTGTGCTGTGCTGTGCTTTTTCAAACCTTCTAGAGTTTCACTGTCAGGAACAATCCTGGGGCAAAGGATTTCTTTCTGTGACAAAAAAAAAAAAAATGTAATTGAGCGAAGTTTATAAAAGACATCAGCAAAGAAACGGGACCCCGGTGAGCCCCCGGAGGCCACACGTCGCAGTAATACAGCAAAAAGCCCCCGGAAGACAGACGGGTGCCCAGCCCGAGGCCAGGAAACAGCCCGGCCCCAGCAGACGCGCGCTCGGCCCGGGGAGGTCGCTCAGGCCTGGCCTCTGTCCTCCGGCACCTCCGCGCAGAGCCGGCCGGGGCACACACTCAGGAGCCCCCCTGGGCAGGAAGAGGCCCGGTCACTCTGGCCCAGAGCTCTAGAAGCTTCCACCAGGATAAGGAAAGGCTGACGAGGTGGTGTCTGGAGGCAAACAGCCCCCACCCAAGGCGCGCTCAGACCAGCATCCATTCCACGCCAGAGGGAGAGTGTGACCTCCCATTTCTGAGCCTCAGTTTTCCTCCTCTGCGGAATGGGGGGCACACAGGTCTCCCAGGGGAAGGGAGAAACGGAGCCAAGTCTAAAGCAGTGGGCTGGCATGGAGGAGGAGGAGGCCCCTTGGCACCACGTGGCTTCCTACCCGATGCCCGTGTGACCTGAGTGGTCGAGGGCACCTCTGGGGACCCCTCCCCACCCCCTCCCGCCCGAATTCTCTGCTTGAGCTCTTGCATTAACCAAACACCGTAAGGGCCCTTGGTCTCTCGAGAGCACACACTGAGCAGCTCTTTCTCGAATTCCTTCCCAGGACAGGATCGGAGACGGGGCGGGGGTCCGGGTGCTGGGGTGGTGGTCACTGACGGCACATCCAGGGCCGGCCTCAGACCCCAGCTGTGTGTGTAAGCACAGCCAGGTGTGGCCCCAGGGCCACAGCACTCACGGGGTGGCCCTGTGAAAGGGCCCTGGACGCCCCATGCCCCAGAGACCCCCGAATCAGCCCCAGGCCATTTGCCGCCTGCTCCAAGCTCCGTGCTCGGGAGGCCTGAGCCTCTGAGCGCCTGCAGGAGGGGAGGTGGGGGTGGGGCTGTCCGCTCCTGGGCCTGGGACCCTCCCCTCCCAAACAAATAAGCTCAGGCTCTGGGCTACTCCAGAGTCCGATTAAACAGTCCTTGTCCCCACGCCCAGGGCTCTGCACCCGCCCCCTCCCTGGAAAATTTCTTTTTTCCCTCTTTTTTAAAAATCTATGTTTGAATATCTTAGTTTATGTTTTAAACTAAGTTTATCTGCGAGATACATTGTTTCAAAGTCGCTCGCGAGGGGGGGGGGTGTGTGTTTCAGTCCTACCCTGCGCCAACACAAGCCCCTCACCCGCGCGTTTCCCCCCTCCAGCGCCCCCAGTTTCCCTCCCGCGCCGCCTCCCGAAAATTCTTTTCATTTTTATGAAGAAATATCTGAAAGCTTTAGTTGGCCACGGGCTGAGTGGGCCTCGGGGCTCGACGCCCACCAGCCTGGCGGTCCCCCGTGCGCCCCCCGCACGCGCCCCCCGCGCGCGCGGCCAGCGGGGTCCGGGCAGGGCGCGGGGACCCCCACCCACCCCGGGACGGGCCGGCTGACCCCCGGGGCGCCCTGGCCCGCGGCGGGGAGGGGCCGGGCCGGGAAGCGGGCGGGGGTCCGGGGGAGGCCCCGCCCCGCCCCCGCCGCGCCCCCCTCGGGGCGGGATAATTGAACGCGGCCGGCCCGGGGCTGCCCAGCTCCGCCGAGCCTTAGCGTCCCGCCCGCCGCGCCTTTGTCCAGCGCGCCATGGAGCGCCCCGCGTCCCCGCTGCCGCTGGCCCTGCCGCTGGCCCTGCTGCTCGGCGGCCTCGCGCTGCTGGCCCGAGGTAGGGCACCCCTGCCCGACGCGCCCCGGGACCCCGGCCTGGACCCCCGCCGGTCCCGCCAACCCCCGCTGGGCCCTGCGCGCGCCTCTGCAGGGGTCCTTGCTGCGTCTAGGAAAGACCCCCCTTGTCCTCTCCTGGCCCACTTTGGGTACCTGTGGGCCCCCCACAAGGTCCGGCAGCCCCTCTGCCCTCCTCTGTCCCGTCCCCAGTGCCCTCAGCCCACCCAGGTTGAGGGTCCCTCCCCGGTGGGGGCCTCAGAGGAGTTTGGTTGGACGGTGCAAACTGGTTCCGTGCATGGCCCAGGCTTAGGTGGGCTGGGGAAGGGGGCGCCCAGGCCTCTCCGAGGGGGGCAGCAGGAGGCCAGCACAGGCACTGACCCCTCTGCTGACCCTGGAGGCCTCCCCGTTTCCCTGAAGCCCCCCCCCCCCCCCCCGCCCCATCCTTGGCTTAGTTCCAACCTTTCATGGGGAGGGGGCGGTGGAGCTGGGGGCTTCTCTGGGGGTCTGCCGCCGGTTCTCTTGGTCGCCTCTCCTGGCGCCCCAGCTGTCCGGGGCTGGTCCAGGTCACTTCCCGCCAGGGAGCGGGCTTGGGGGTGGGGCGGTGGGGGGCGGGGGCTCAGCTTTGGCAGCCAGAGACCCCCCGCCTGGCCCCCTAGAGGAGACCAGGCTGGGGGAGTCCTCGGTCAGGCGGGACCCTGACGGAATCCGGGCTGGGAAGTTGGGAGCAAGTCCCCCCGCACCCCGGCAGCCCCTCTGGCAGCACCCCTGATTCCTCCTGAGTTTGGGGCTCCCTCATCCTGTCTCCAGGGGCCCGAGGAGGGGGGCTCGAGGGGGCCTGGGGACGGACCCCTTGACTGGGACACTCGTGGCCCTTTGCCCCTTTGGGAGGCTCCCCAAGGTTGTTTCACTAAGTTGTTTAGTTCTGGGGGGAGGGGCTCCTCTTTGGGGGGTCCCCACAGCCAGACAGTCCGAATGGTGGCTGTGGGCCCCGCGGGGGTCACTGAGCCGGGGCCTAAGCAGTGGACGGGGCGTGGTAGCCTCCGACCCGGCCGCCCGTGTCTGTCTGTCTGTCCCGCCGCGGGGCTGGGCCGGGGGGCCAGGAGGGAGGCCCGTGTTTTCTCCAAGGCTCGGGGCTCTGGCTCGGGCTCCTGAGAAAGGAGGAACAAAGGCGGCAGCGGACTTGGCCGGGCTGGGGGCCAGCCTCTTGCTTCTGGAAGGTTCCCAGCAGGGAGGGGGTGCCAGGGGCACGGAGAGGGGGCGTGGGGGCGGGGTGGGGGCACAGGGCCGGCAGAGACGGGTCGGGAGCCTCCCTTGGAGCCCCCTGTCCTCGCTGTCTGTCACTTCTCTCGCCCCGGGCCTGGGCTCGGGGTCTGGCCCCCCAGCCGGACGGACAGACCGTCTTGCCCGGCCAGGCCAACCTCCACCAAGCAGCTCCCACCACAGGAGGTCAGGGCAGGCTTCCTGGAGGAGTCCGAGTACCTCCTGCGTGAAGCTGGTTGGGTTTACGGGGGTGAGGGGGTGCAGGGGGCTCTCAGGGCAGGGGTGCTGGCTCCCCGCTGGGGCAGCACTCAGGCCCTGCGGTTTCTGGGCCCCAGGTGTCCTGAGTGCAGGGTGAAGCGCCCCCCCCTCCTGGCCCCTCCCCTCAGTCCTGGCCCAGGTTCTGGTGCCCGCGGCATCCAGGCCGCGATGCCAGGGAAGCGTTTCCTTCCGGGGACGTTCCTGGCAGTGCTCAGGGCCGTGTCCTGGGGGCTCAGTGCCAGCTCGCCCGGTCCCCGCCCCCCCCAGCCCGGGCCCAGAGCCGCCCCCTCCCCTCACCAACTGGCCTCGGGGCAGGTGCTCTGCCCACCTGGGCCACTGCGGGGGACACCCCTCGGGTGGGGTCTGGTGCGGGGGTCCCTGTACCTCCTGGCTGGGAGCAGAGAGCAATGAGGCGAAAGTCGGGGCTGGGGGCCCCTTTGGGAGGCCGAGGTGCAGTGGGTGGGGCCTGGGGGCCACACCCGGCCTCGCTCAGGGCCGACTCCCGGCTCTGCACTCAGGGTCACCCAGGGCACCCCGTGGGGTGCCGGGGACGGAACCCGGGTCTGCCCAAGGGAGGGAGGCTTATTCCTGGGATGTGGAGGCCGGGGAGCAGCTGCTTCACTGCCCTTACACTGGTGGGGAAACTGAGGCACGCAGTGCCGTGAGTGTGTCATGCATCAGCTCCCTGGAGCCCGACCGCCTTGTCCACTGTCCATCCGTTGGCGCAGGGGCGGTCGAGGGTCAGTCTGGGGGCACTCTGCCGCCTGTCCAGGCCCGCCTCCCCTCCTCCTGCCTGCCCCCACCCCCGGAGTCAGGAGCCTGGGTGGAGCCCGGGGACCCGCAGGCGCCACCAGAGGCCGGGACCCCCCCCCCCCGGGTGCCACGCTTTGTGGTGGACAGTGTCCAGCGGCGGGGCCCTAGGGAGACCCGGCCGAGAGCTCCTGCAGGGGCGGGAGGGGGCACCGAGTCAGCCCGAGGCCCAGTCCCGAGCACTGGCAGGGTGCCCCTGAGAGAGGGGCCGGGGGTTCCTCTGGGCGTGGGGGAGGGGCAGAGACGTGGGGGCTTGGGCAGGGCCGGGCCCCAGGGCAGCCTGTGCCACCTCGGGGGTCCCGAGAAGGTCCGACTTGACCCTGAGTCCGATGGCGGCTGCCGTGTGCCGGGTGGGGGGGCTCTGGAGGGCCGCTGGCCTGCGGGACCCCCGAGGAGGGGGCAGTGTGCCCGGCCCAGGAAGTGCTCCGGGAGGGGTCAGCACTCACAGACATTTGCTCAATGTCCACCCAGGCTGCAGGGACGGGCCCTCTGCACTGGGCACTCAGACGCGGCTGCTGGTGGCGGGTGGGTCTGGGGCCGCACGCGGCCACGCTCAGGGCTGACTCCCGGCTCTGCACTCGGGGATCACCCCTGGCGGTGCTCAGGGGACCCTTCGGGGTGCCGGGGATGGAACCCGGGTCTGCCCCGTGGGCAAGGCCAGCGCCCTTCCCCGCCCCTGAGATGCTGTTCTGAGTCGTGACTCTGGAATGTTCTGGGTGATTCTGGGTGTTCTGTTCTCTCCACCAGACGCCCCCTCCCTGCCGGGGCAGACCAGGCCCCACCCCCCACCGACTGTCCTGCACTCGGGGCAGCTTTGCCTTGGAGCAGGCGCGTCCGGGTGTCCCCGAGGGGCCCGGCTGCCCACAGCCCGCGCCTCCCGCACTCGCTCCTGCCCGGCAGCCTCGGCCCGTCCACCTGAAGCTCAGGCGCTGTCGGGGGCGGGGGCTTTGGGGAGGCAGAGGTGACAGGCAGACCCTCCGCACAGCACAGAGGCGTTTGTCGCTGAGGGGGACACTGACTGGCCCCGGGCCAGAGGCTGCTGGGACCATGCCCATCGTCTGCCGCCCGGCCTCGCTGCTTGCCGCCCCTTCTTGCTGTGTGACCTTGAGCTAGTGACCGAACCTCTCTGAGCTGGGAGGTGGAGAACAAGATTGAGCCCGGAGCCTGCCGGAGCCACCCCAGCCCGGCCCTCCCGAGGGAGCTGGACATTTGGCTGGCGGAGCGGTGGGTCAGCTGGGCCTGGTGGGTGCTGCTGGGGACACACAAGGGCCACCTCCCGCGGTGCTGGGCTTGCTGGTCAAAGCCGGCCTCCGCCCGGACCCTCCGGCCCGGAGCTCTGGGTCTTGGTGACCCAGGGCTCGAGAACGGCTGCTCGGTGCCCTCCTGCTGTGGCACGGAGGACCCGGGGCCTCAGGGTCTCGGGCTCCTGATCTCCCCCCGAGGGGGGCCCCGTGCCCCCGCGCTGCCCCCGCCCTCCCGAACAGCCGCTGGCCCGGGAAGGGGGAGGGTGGGGTGCGCCCTGCGCGGCCTCGGTCAGCTTGGGGTGGGGGCTGCCCCCCATGAGCCTCCGGGCCCCCGGCGCTCCACAAAGCCACGCGAGGACGTGTCCCTACGCCCGGGTGGGCCGGGCTGCTGAGGTGACCTTTGTCCGGCCACAGGGGCAGTGGGTGCCGCGTGTCCACCCACATGGGGTCCCGACACTGGGCCCACGGGGTCTCTCCCGCCTGTCCCCCTCACGCCCTGGCCAGGCAGCCTGGGGCCAGCTGAGGGCTGGGCTGGGGCCAGAGCAGCTGGGGGACAGCTCAGAGACTGTCCCCCAGCTGTGCCTGCACACGTGCACAGGGGATGTGAGCGTGTTCACACACATGTGCATGGGCGTACATGTGTGTATGGGGGTACAAGTATATGTGCATGTACACTCATGCATCTGCCTGCGTGCAGGTATGCATACACATATGTGCATGTTCACAGCTGTGTGTGTGCCTGAGCATGGGCCTGAGCTGTGTATGCATGTGGGGGTGTGGGCACATGTATGTGTGTGGGTATATGTTCATGGTGGTGTGTTGTGTGTTCTGGATATATGCACGGGTGTATGTGTGTGCAGGAATGTGTGTGCAGGAATGTGTGTACATGGGTGTGTGTGGGCAGGTGTGTGTGCATGGGTGTGTGTGTGTACAAGTGTGTGTACATATGCAGGTATGTATGCAGTTGTGTGTGCATGTGCACAGGTATATGTGTGTGCAGGTATGTGGGTGCATGGGTGTATGTGTGTGCAAGTGTGTGTACGTGTGCAGATATGTGTGCAGTTATGTCTGTGCATGTGCACAGGTATATGTGTGTGCAGGTATGTGTGTGTACGGGTATAAGTGTGTGTGCAGGTATATGTGCATGTGTGCATGGGTGTGTTTGCAGGTATGTATGTGCACAAGTATGTGTGTGCAGGTATGTGTGTGCATGGGTATATGTGTGTGCAGATATGTGTGTGTACATGTTCACAGGTGTATGTGTGGGTATGTGTGCATGGGTGTGTGTGTGTGTGCATGGGGGGGAGGGGGAAGAGGAGCAGGGGAGAGGAGGAGGGGGGGAGAGATATCTGGAATAATTCAGTCTGTGAGATGGAGACCAGACAGGGATCGGGCTGTATGGACCATGATAGGCCCTTGGTCTGGGATTACGGAACTGGTTCACAAACGGTGGACAGGTGCTGGACACAGTGGGCAGGTGCTGGACACAGTGGGTGGGTGCTGGGCACAGTGGGTGGGTGCTGGACACAGTGGGTGGGTGCTGGGCACAGTGGGGCATGCCGGGGATCAGTGAAGACCAGCCAGAGGCAACTCAGGGACAGCAGGGGAAGGCCTGGGCACTTCGGTGGGGGTTGCAGTAACGTTGTAACAAGACAGTGGACTTCCGGGTCTGCGGCTGCGCAGCTGAGTCCCAGTGCAAGGCCGTGACGGGAGGGGGGGGAATAGCGGGCAGGGGTGTGGGGGGCCCATGGGGTGACCACGGGCAGGGCTGGGGGGCTCTGGCCCCTCCAGCTGTTCTGGCGCTTTTGGGAAGAGCCCGGGACGCGTGCAGGGGGCAGGGAGGCGGGCTTCCTGGAGGTGGGGTCTCCCCCAGTGCTCACCCCCTTGCTCCCCTGCACAGTGGGTGCCGACGTCGCCCTGGAGGCCTGCTGCGCCGAGGGACACCGCATGGCCACGCAGCAGCAGGACTGCACGAAGCCCCCGCCCGAGGCGTCCAGGGAGTGCAGGTGTGTGCGGGGAGGGCCGGGCCCCCAGGTTGGCCCTGAGTCACGGCCAGGCTCCTGGCTCACTGGAGGGGGGTGAGGGCCCAGAAGCAGCCCCCCGCGGGCACTGCCCAGTGCTGAGGGCGAGGGTGACCCGGGGTGTGGGGGCCGAGGGCAGTGGGGTCTCCAGCCAGCTGCTCTGTGCCGTGGGGCCACACTCCTCTGTGCTCGGGGCTGCTTGGGCCTGCTGTGCCAGGGATCGAACCCAGGGCCTCAGACGTGCAATGCGTGTGCCTACGAGTTTGCCACGCCCGGGCCCACTAGCCCCGTCTGTGAAGCCTCTCCCTGGAGGGAGAATTCACTGCTGGACCCTACGGAAACCCTCTGTGGTTTCCCTTTTGAGGCGTGGCTGAGCTGTTTCCACGGCAGCTGGACCCCTTTGTATCCACACCCACGTGTGGTTTTGTCACATCCTGATCACACCTGTCCTCTGTGCATGGATGGATGGTGGATGATGAGTGAATGCATGGGTGGACAGACGGGTGGATGGACGGTGGATGGATGGGTGGGTGGATGGGTGGGTGGATGGATGGGTGGGTGGATGGATGGATGGATGGGTGGGTGGGTGGATGGATGGATGGGTGGGTGGGTGGGTGGATGGATGGTGGGTGGGAGGGTGGGTAGATGATGGATAGGTGAGTGAATGGATGGATGGATGGATGGTGGATGTGTGGATGGATTGATGGTGGATGGGTGGGTGGGTGGGTGGATGATGGATGGGTGGTGAAGGATGAAGGATGGGTGAAGGTGATGCAGGGATGGGTTACGTACGCATACACAGACTAGACAGGTGACAGGCAGGTAGGTGGCGGGTGGGTGATGGACGGATACTCTGTGCATGAAGGGTGGAAAAGTGGATGATACGTGGATGGACAGTGATGGGGCTGACATACAAATGGACGGTGGTGGACGGACAGATCCCGCTCATTCTCCTGCCGTTAGTGAAACCCCCGCAGCACAGGGAGGGGCTTCACCGAGACAGGCCCCTCTGTGGCACCCCCTAGTGGTGAAACCTCGTCGATGTGCATTTCTCAGCGCTCCCGTGGTCGAGGCCCCCGTGGCTGGGTCTGCAAACCCGCAGAGAGGCGAGTGGGTGTGGCTGGTGACGCGGATCCTTCCCGAGTCCACGGGCAGCTGTGGAAACTCACGGGCACAGTGGGTGCCTGGCTGGCACGGGGCCTGGCGCTGCCTTCTCAGGCTGGCGCCCCCCCCCCCCCCGTCCTCATTGGAGCTGCCCACCGCTGGGATTGGGGGTGCAGCCCCCAGGGCTGGGGGCGAGGAGGCCACAGCAGACCCCCTGGGGCCCCCGGGCTGTGGCTGCGAGGCTCTGGCCCGCTGGCCCCGGCGTCCCCGGCTGCCCGCTCCCGAGGCCCTTCCCGTGGTCCGGCGTGGGGGGCGGGGCTCGAGCCGGGGTCAGCTGGCGCCCGTGCCCGCAGGATGGTGGAGGAGCAGTGCTGCCAGCACCAGGTGGAGGAGCAGCACTGCAGCAGCGGCATCAGCCTGGCCGGGCAGCGGGACGACTGCGCCCTGGAGGACGCGGACAGCGGCAGCCTGGAGGCCGTGGTGGTCAAGGTGAGAGCGCCCCGCGCCCCCCACCCGCCCCCGCGAAGCCTCTGACCACGTGGCCTCCTCCGGGCCCCCCTGGAAGGGCAGGGGGAGGGGCCGAGGGGCAGGGGCCGCGCTGGCCCTGCTGCGGGTCTGGGGTGCGGGGGCGTGTCCCTGGGCGCCCCCCGGGAATGAGGGGCCGGCACCCCCAGCCCTGCCGGCTTTAAAGGCCCTGGGGGCCGGCCAGCCCACGCTGCCCAGTGTTCCCGGGAGGCGGGGAGGGCGTGGGCGTGGCCGCAAGGGGTACCCGGCCCTCTGGGGGTGGGCACAGCGCCCCGCCCCGCCCCGCCCCCGGCCGGCCCATCTCACCCCCATCAGGACTGACACGGGTTGTTTCCTGGCTTTGGGTGAATGTGCACGGCCCCCGCCCCAGCCCCACCCCTGCTCAGCAACCTCTGTCCTCCCCGCCCCTCCCTGCAGAGGTGCTGCCACTGCTGCCTGCTGGGGCGGGCCGCCCAGGCCCAGGGCCAGAGCTGCGAGCCCAGCCTCATGGTGGGCTACCAGTGCGGGCTGGTGTTCCGCGCCTGCTGCGTCAAGGGCCAGGAGGCCTCGGAGCTCACCCCTGGGGATGTCGCCGAACTCCAGGAGAGAGGTACGGCCTGTGGGGGCCCCCCTGCCGCGCTCGGGGGTGGGGGGTCGTCATTCTCCGCGATGCTTGGCTGCAGGGCTGGGGTCCCCGCACACCTGCCCGGGGTCCTGCACACATGACTGAGGTGCCCGCACACCTGCCTGGGGTCCCCGCACACCTGCCCGGGGTCCCGCACACCTGGTCTGTTCCACCTGCCCCCTGCCCTCAGTGCCGTGATACCGGGGCCTCCGGGCCTCAGCTGTGTCCCGTCTGGGGCAGAGGCCCTCAGGCCAGTGTCCTGCAGGGGTCAGGGGCGTGTGGGCAGCTGGCACCCGGGGCTGCCTCTCGGGGGCTTCGGGAAGGAAATACGTCACTGCGCGGCCTGGGGTTCCGAGGTCCGAGACGTAGGGGGCGGGCTTGCCCCCCCACCCCACCCCTGTGGAGCCCTGTACCCTCCCATCTTTTCCCCCTGTCCAGATCTCCCTTTCTGGGAGGGGTCCTGGGCAGGGCGCACCCTTGGGACCCCCGTTCTCTGGCTCTTCGGCACCAAGGGCCGTGCCGAGGGTCAGGCCGGTTCAGAGCGCTCCCCTCCCCGGGGCTGGGGGCAGTGACCAGCCAGCCGCCCCCCCCCCACCCCTGGGGCCTTTCTCCAGGCAGGGGCCACGCCGCTGGGTTTGGGAGGGCAGCCATGAGTCGGGCTGCTCAGCGGGGGACCAGGTTAGGCTCTGTCGACCCCTCAGCCTTCGAGTGGCTGCCGCTTCTGTTGCCAAAAAGCTTCCGGAGAGATCCACTGCTGTGGCTGCTTCCGCTCTCCTTTGCAATAATAACATTGTTATTATTATTATTATTATTACTATTATTATTATTACTATTATTGTTATTATTTCCATCCTGCCTGGGATGGGACTGAGGGCTTTGCACCTGCAAGGCACACACCCTCCTCTGACTCACCTCCCTGGCCCTCTCATCCTATTTTTATTCATTTTAGTGAATTTTTCATCGGTTTTTGGGTCGCCCCAGACTTTACTCAGGGATCATTCCTGGTGGGGCTCGGGGGACCAAATGGGATACTGGGGATCCAACCTCAGACACAGCCTCCCACCGTGCTCGCGCTGGCCCCCTTTATTTTTATTTTTACTTATTTATTTATTTTATAACATAGTTCACAATATTTGATCACATTTAATATTCCAACACCAATCCCACCACCGTGACACCTTCCCAACCAGCATATTCGGGATGTTTCCATCCCAAACCCCAACCCCTGCCCCAAAGCAGAACCAAAGTGACATATTTTGTATTATCTGTTATGAAAAACCGCTGAAAATGCTGCAAAAAAAGTTTCCATAGAGGAAAGAGGGTGAAGATTGTTCTGTTTTGGCAGGAGGCCCCTTTTATTTTAATTTTATCATTTTTTGCTCTTTTGGGTCACACCCGGCGATGCTCAGGGGTTCCTTTTTTTTTTTTCTTTCTGAGACACGATTTGATTTTTGTTTTATTGATGGATTGGTTTGTTTACTTATTCGTGGAGGGACGGAGGGACGGGGGGGGGGGGGGGACAGGGCCATCAGGGGTTCCTTTTGGCTCTGCACTCAGGAATCACTCCTGGCGGTGCTCGGGGACCCTATGGGATTCCGGGGATCGAACCTGGGTCAGCCACATGCAAAGCAAATTCCCTCCCTGCCGTGCTATGGCTCCGTCTCCGGTCCCTTTCCGAGGGAGGCCGTGAGCACTGACCATCATGAGCGCCGCCGTGGACAGTTGACGTGTCTGTCCGGTGTTTCCAGGAGGAGAGAGTTGCTGGCCGCTCACCCCTGCAGACGGCAGCAGGGCGGTGTCTCCAGAAATTCTGAGTCGAGCCCCCACACAAGCCAGCGATTCCATTTCTTGGCACCTGCCCCCAGGGTCCGAAAACCCTGTTGGAAAAGGCAGCAGCCTGCCTGCCCAGGGCAGCTCTGCCCACACTAGCCACGCTCCGGCGACCACCCCGGGGGCCAGAGGCAGAAGAGCAGGTCGAGGAAGGTGGAGTCTGGACAGGGGAACTCAGCTGGTCCCCACGAGGAGGTTGGGCAGTGTGACACCGGGCAGAAGGAGAGGGCAGGTCCAGAGTCTCTCTCGGGCCTGGACACTGGACACTGAGGAAGACAAGAACAAATGGCCAGGGGCTGGAGCGACAGCACAGCGGGGACAGCGTTTGCCTTGCATGTGGCTGACCCGAGTTCGAGTCCCAGCATCCCCTAGGGTCCCCTGAGCACCGCCAGGAGTGATTCCTGAGAGCAGAGCCAGGAGGAACCCCTGAGCATCGCCGGCGTGACCCAAAAGGGAAAAAAAAAATAGAAAAGAAAAAATGGCCAAGGCAGCAGAGCATGAGAAACCAGCCTCTGGAGCTCTGGTTTACCGTGGGGGTGGGTGGGAGTGGGGGTGCCGGTGTCCTGTGTGGTCAGCCCGTGAAAGTCAGCCCACGAGATAGGACAGGGGGGGAGGGTGCTTGCCTCGGACTGGCCAGCCGGGTTCAAGCCTATTTGGTCCCCTGAGCCCACCAGGAATTCCTCCTGATGGGACACAGCCCCAAACCCAAAAGAAATGGGGGGGTTGGAGCGATAGGACGGCAGGTAGGGCATTTGCCCTGCACACAGCCCACCCGGGTTCAATTCCCAGCATCCCATAGGGTCCCCTGAGCACCACCAGGGGTGATTCCTGAGTGCAGAGCCAGGAGTGACCCCTGAGCATCGCTGGGTGTGACCCAAAAAGCCAAAAAAAAAAAAAAAAGAAAAGAAATTGTATGTGCGTGTGTGTGTGTGTGTGTGTGTGTGTGTGTGTGTGAGGAACTGGGGGTTTCATTCCCCTGCGGATGAGACCCAGTGTCCGGCTTGACCTGTCTCCGCCTCCCCTTGCCTTAGCTAAGAATCCTGGGACGGAGGAGGAAGCGGAGGACCCCTACCTGAATGACCGGTGCCGAGGTGAGAACCTTCTGGAAGGAACGTGGTCACGCCTCATCTCGCTGGACACCTGGGCTCAGGCTTTGCTCTGGGAGTGGCTCAGGGTCTCGGGGCCCCTCCCGCTCCCCACCTCTCTTCCGGGGAGGGCAGGTGCGGGAGGTCAGCCACGGCCCTAGGTGCCGGAAACTTAGCCCTGGCTGGGGCGTCCCGGTTGAGGGAGCCGGTCGGGCTGCAGGAGGTTTGCTTTGCGCCGGAGGAAGCTGCCCCGGCCTTTGACACGGCATTTCAGAGAGACACGGCCACCTCAGAGAGGCCAGCAGCTGGCCTTGGGGCCGGGGGTGTGTTGGGAGGGGCCCGGGAGGGCAGACAGAGCCCCCAAAGCCACAGGGTCTGGCCGGAGGGGCGGTCTCCCAGGGAGACACAGTGGACCTGGGGAGGGTCCGCCTGGGTGCGGGGGGGCCCAGGGGGTGGGCAGGGGGTAGCAGGGGGCAGCGCCAGAGCCTGACAGTGCTCCCTCCCGGGCGGGGGCCAAGCTCCGAGCTCCCCACGGCTGCACCGTGGGCGCCGTGGCCAAGGGGGGTTCCGGGTGGGCCCGAGCCCCCTCTCTGCCCCGTCCCTTGTCCGTGGACACCCGTCGTGGACACCCGTGTGGCCGCCCCCCAGGCTGGTGGGTCTCACGCGGCTCGTTGCAGGTGGAGGGCCGTGCCGACAGCAGTGCCGGGACACGGGCACCGACGTCGTGTGCTCCTGCTTCGTGGGCTACCAGCTGCAGGCGGACGGCGTGTCCTGCGAGGGTAAGAGCCCCCGTTCCCCCGGCAGACCGCTGCGGGGAGAGCTGATGCCACACCCCCCCCCCAGCCCCTCCACTCCGGCCCCCCGGGCCTGAGAGATGTGTGAGATGAGGGAGGGGGAGCGGTGGGCGGGGTTCTCTCGGGTCACAGGGCCCCGCGGAGGGAGGCTCTGAGGTCACTCTCTGGGCGCCCAGGGGGTCAGTAACGACGGGGAATGTAGCAGGGGGAGATAGGAATTGTGACTTGGGGGGCTGGAGCCATAGCACAGCGGGTAGGGCGTTTGCCTTGCACGAGGCCGACCCGGGTTCAAATCCCAGCATCCCATATGGTCCCCTGAGCACTGCCAGGGGTAATTCCTGAGTGCAGAGCCAGGAGTAACCCCTGAGCATCACCGGGTGTGACCCAAAAAGAAAAAAAAAAAGGAATTGTGGCTCTTGGGTGGGAGGATAGCACAGCGGGGAGGGCGTTTGCCTTGCACGTGGCCGACCCGGGTTCGATTCCCAGCATCCCATAGGGTCCCCCAAGCACCGCCAGGAGTAATTCCTGAGTGCAGAGCCAGGAGTAACCCCTGAGCATCGCCGGGTGTGACCCAAAAAGGAAAATAAAAAGGGAAATGATGGTTTTTGGTCTTCAGGAGCCTCCCCAGGCTGTGCTTGGGGCAGAGCCGGGATTTTCACGGGGTGCAGTGTAGAGCCGGGGACCTTAGGGGGGCAGGGGCGGGGCCGTGGACCTTAGGGGGCCAGGGGCGGGGCCGGGAGTTGCACATCCTCGCTGAACTGGTCAGGGCCAGGGCGACGCCCACCGTCTCCCTTCCAGCCAATGACGCGCAGGGCTGCTCCCGGCTCGGTGCTGGGGGGCCCCCGGGATGGCGCGGGGGGGGGGGGTTCCTGCCGGTGACCGGCCCCCGCCAACTCTCTCCTAGACGTCAATGAGTGCATCACGGGGAGCCACACGTGCCGGCTGGGGGAGTCGTGCGTCAACACGGTGGGCTCGTTCCGCTGCCAGCGCGACAGCAGCTGCGGCACGGGCTACGAGCTCACGGAGCACAACGACTGCAAAGGTGGGTGGCGCTGGGTGTGGCCCGCTCTGCCCGCGTCCAGGCTGCGGGAGGGGGGAGGGGCGGGCACGCTCGGTCCAGCAGGGAGGCAGGCGTGGCGCTCGCCGGCGCCCTCTGTGGGCAGGCAGGGGAAGAGCCCAGTTCGCCCCTTGAAGTTCAAGGCTCGTCGCTCCCATCTGTGGGGTCCAAACCGGCCACGGGGGCCCGTGGTGGGCTGCCCGTGCGCCCCCTGCCCCGCCACGCCCAGCAGGTTCCGGTTTGCCCAGGAACTGCTAGGACGGAGCTTTCTGCCGAGGGCGTCCAGCCCTTTCCACAGGGCACAGCAGGGGAGCAAGATTTCTCCCCTCCTAGTGGAGACCCTCGGGCTGCCCCCACCCCTAGTGTCCTGCATCCCGCTGGACGCAAGGGTCCAGCCAGCTGCATCCATGGGTTTGAACACTGGACAGCCTTGAACTTCGAGGGGTGGGGGGACAGCCCTGTTCCCACAGCCGCCCGGCGGGCACCACTCCGAGTGTTGGGTGGCCAGAGAGGGGGCGCGTTGGCGGGGCCTTGGGCTCTGGCGCCAGTGCTCCGAGCCCAGGCCGGGAGCAGAAAGGCTGCAGGGAGCCATCGCTCTGGGGCTTCGGCCGCCCCCAGCCCTGTAGCTGGGGGCTGGTGAGGAGACGGGGCGGGGCGCCAGCGGGGGGGGGGGGGGTGTTGTGTTGGAGTGGGGCGGGTGCTGCCGCAGGCCCCTTGCTAACCCTCTCCTTTCTTTATGACGCACCAGATATTGACGAGTGTGAGACTGGTATTCATAACTGCCTCCCCGATTTTATCTGTCAGAATACTCCGGGATCCTTCCGCTGCAGACCCAAGCTTCAGTGTAAAAGCGGCTTTATACAAGATGCTCTAGGGAACTGTATTGGTAAGACGTGGCCCCCAGGGCTTCCTGCCCAGACACTGGGGGGCCACACCGTGTGTAGGAGTGGGGGCCGCTCAGCGGTGCAGAGGAAGGACCTGTGGTGGCGTCTGTGACGCGTCTTCCCTGCCGCTGGGAACCGCTCTGGGCTGAGACGGGCACCGAAGCCCGGGCCGGGTCCCAATAAAACTTTATTCACCCACACAGCGTGCAGGCTGGGTTCGGCCCCAAGGCTGTAGTCAGTCAGCCAACCTGCTGGGTTAGATGGAGCTGGAGAGGAAGTTGGGGTTCGAGAGCCCTGGTTTGCATCCGAGGGGCCCCGCCAAGGGGGTTCCTTCCCCAGAGCCGCAGTTCCCTTCTCCCTGGCAGGGGGGAGTGTCGTCCTGGGGTTGATGCCTTAAATGAGAGCAGTGCCAAGGCCGCTCTGCCGAGCTGGCCCCGGGGTGCAGCTCAGTGTGGAGTGTGCGAATCCTCCCCTGGGGTCCCTCCCGGCACCCTAAGGAGAAAAGCCTCACGGGGACCCCGTTGGCCATCCAGATTTTTTTTTTTTTTTGCTTTTTTGGTCACACCCGGCTATGCACAGGGGTTACTCCTGGCTCTGCACTCAGGAATTACGCCTGGTGGTGCTCGGGGGACCCTATGGGATGCTGGGAATCGAACCCAGGTCAGCACGTTCGAGGCAAACGCCCTCCCCGCTGTGCTATCGCTCCAGCCCCCTGGCTGTCCAGTTTGGAGAGACAGTGACAGGGATGTTTCCGGGTGGGTGCTGGGCGGCTGTGTTCTCTGGACACGAGCCTGGGTGGGGAAGATGGTCCTGGGGCTGGAGGGGGCAGGGCTGTGCCGCCCCTGGCAATGAGCCCAGCCCCTGAGCTGGCTATGTGCACCCGGGGAAAGCACAGGAGTGACACGTGTGAGACTGTCATGGGCCAGGCAGGGCTTGTGCCTCGTGAGTGATTCACCCCCCACTGCCCCGTGAGCGCCCCCCTCCTCCTTCCCCTCCTGTGCTGTGGGGGGCGAGTGGTTCTGAGGACGGGACCCCCGTGTCCACCAGAGGGCGCCCCTGAGTGAGGAGGGCGACCCCTGTGGGTTAGTGGACGCCAGAGAGACACCTAAGTAGGGGTGAGGCCCGGCCTGCAATGGACCCACGTGTTCCTGAGCGTTGCTGGGTACAGCGGCCCTGGGGGTCCCCTGTATGTGGGGGGACCCGGCCCCCAGCATGGCATGGTTCGTGAAGTTTCGCATCCTCGGGTTTGTGTGCACACAGGACTGGTTGGTCAAGAATTGCCAACAGGGGCTGGAGCGATAGCACAGTGGGGAGGGCGTTTGCCTTGCACGCAGCCACTCCAGGTTCGATTCCCAGCATCCCATAGGTTCTTCCGAGCACCGCCAGGAGTAATTCCCGAGTGCAGAGCCAGGAGTAAGCCCTGAGCACCGCCGGATGTGACCCCCCCCAAAAAAAAAGGAATCGCCAGGGAGATAATAGTGCAGTCAGAGGGCTATGGCCGTGGGTGTGGCCAGCCTGGGTCCCACTCCTGGAGTCCTACATGGTCCCCTGAGCAGCCCCCCTGCCCGGGAGCGATTCCTGAGTGCAGAGCCGGGATTGAGCACTGCTGGGTGTGGCCCCAAAGAACAGGGGAAAACAGAAGAAGAATTGCAAGTGCAGCCCCCAAACCTCCTGAGTCCCACTTGGGGAGAAAAAAAAATAGAATAAAACAGGGGCAGGAGGTCGGGGGGAGCTGGCTAGAGTTGGGGGAGCAGCCAGCGGTGGGGGGGGCTGCTGGCCAGACACCAGGCCTGATGGACACTGTGATGTGGACAGGAAGCCCCCACCCCCCACACACACTCCCATTTGACACCACCCGGGCTTCCCCTCGGGGGAGGGGCCTTTCCCTCGTGTCCACCCTACAACGGGGCGTCACACACCAGGGCCCAGGCCAGGAGGGGGATGCCCTGCTCCCCTCAGGACCCCAGGAGCGCCCCCTTTCCTGCAGCCATGGCCGTCGAAGCGGAGTTCCGGGTTCTTTCTTCCGTTCAGTCCGTCCAAATCAGGATCCAGAAGCATTTCTTGAATCCCTAAAGTTTGCCTCTTGGGGCCACCGAGCTCACTCAGTGTCCAGGCGAGCTGGAGAGAGGCAGGCCCCTCGGTGTGGCCCCAGCCCCGCCGGACCTGAGCATCAGACAGCCCGGCCCTCTTGGCCAGGAATCACCCAGAGTGACCCTGGGTCCTTGGACAGTGCTCAGGAGTCCCCACCCCCAAAATGTTACTTTTATCTGTATTTATTTATTTAATTCTTTTTTTCTTTTTTGGGTTACACCCAGCGATGCTCAGGGGTTACGCCTGGCTCATGCACTCAGGAATTATTCCTGGCGGTGCTCGGGGGACCCTATGGGGTGCTGGGGATTGAACCTGGGCCGGTTGCGTTTAAGGCCAACGCCCTCCCCGCTGTGCTATTGCTCCAGCCTCAAGTTTTCAATTTTTTTTCATAAAGTTGCTCACAATAATTGATTATATTCAGTATTTCAACACCAGTCCCACCAGCATTGCACCTTCCCACCACCATAAAACGTTACTTTTAGGATGTCCTGTGGGTCCATTGGTGGGGGTGGTTGGGACTCACTCCTGGCTCTGTGCTCAGACACCAGCAGGGCGAGGGGGACCCTCTGTGAGGCCGGGGATTGAACCCGGGTCAGCTGAGCATAAGGCAAGCGCCCTCCCCACTGTTCTGTCTCCACTATTGATTCTTTAAAATGCCAGCAAAACGCAGGGCCCAAAAAAAAAGTGTCTCCCCGGGCCTCGGGGATGGGGTGGGGTGGGGGGGTCTGTGCCCTGCTGGGGCCCCCCCACCCCGGCTCCTGGGAGCTTTTATAGCAGTGCGGCTGGGTGTTCCCGGTCTGTTTTCTCTTCCCCTTGGCACGAGGCATCTCGGCATCATTTTGTGCCATTTTTTAAAAATTTATTTTATTTTTTTATTAGAAAATCACTGTGATGTACAGTTTCAAACTTATGAACTTTTTGTGTTTGCATTTCACTTATACAGTGACCGTTTACCCATCCCTCCACCAGTGCCCATTCACCTCCACCAATGATCCCAGTATCCCTCTCTGTTTAAAACAAGGGGGTTGTGGGGCTGGAGCCATAGCACATTGGGTAGGGCATTTGCCCGGCACGTGACCAACCCAGGTTCAATTCCCAGCATCCCATATGGTCCCCTGAGCATCGACAGGAGTAATTCCTGAGTGCAGAGCCAGGAGTAACCCCTGTGCATTGCCGGGTGTGACCCAAAAAGCAATGAAAAAAATCAAAAAATAAATAAACAAGGGGGTTGTGTCTGGAGCGATAGCACAGCGGGTAGGGCGTTTGCCTTGCACGCAGTCGACCTGGGTTCGATTCCCAGCATCCCATAAGGTCCCCCGAGCACCACCAGGAGTGACTCCTGAGTGCAGAGCCAGGAGGAACCCCTGAGTATTGCCGGGTGTGACCCAAATTTTTTTTAAAAAAAGCATAAAATAAAAATAACCGAGGGTGTCAGCGCAGGGCCGCGAGGTTGTGAGGGTGCGGGTCTAGCGGGCGGGAGGTGCCGTCCTGCCCCAGGCCCGGGAGTGGCCAGGTGGTGGCTGCAGGCTCTGCCCTCCTAGACGTCTTAGGGCTTCGGCGGGGGCTGGGGGAACAGGGACCTCCCGTGTGGTGTGACGCCCACCTGCCTGGGGCCATAGGTGCTGGACCCAGGAGCTGTGGCCATCTGGCCCAGGAAGGGGGTGTGTGCTGGCCCAGCCCTGGGGTCGGCGGTGCGGGGAGAGGGGCCGGGGTGGCCGGCGATGCCGGGGGCCCTGGCTGAGCCCCGTCTCCCGTCTCCCCAGACATCAACGAGTGCCTGAGCCTCAGCGCGCCGTGCCCCACGGGCCAGACCTGCATCAACACGGAGGGCTCCTACACCTGCCGGAAGAACGTGCCCACCTGTGGCCGAGGCTACCACCTCAACGAGGACGGCACACGCTGCGTGGGTGGGTACCCGGCGGGCGCGTCGGCCCTGCCCGAGTCCTGGGCTCTGCCCCCGCCCAGCTCTAGCCAGGAGCACCGCCCCGAGCACTGCTGGCGAGAACACCCCCCCCCTCAAAAAAAGGATCCAGCCCGTCAGGAAGGGCCCCTCTCTCCGTTCACGCCCGCCTCGGGGAGGGCAGAGAGGATTCCCGCAGCCGTGTCTCGTCCGCCCGCCAGCAGAACCTCCCCCACCCCCGCACCACGCGTGTCCCCTCACGGCCCTGCTGCTCACTCGAGCACCGACCTCAGAGCCCCATGGAGGCTCTCGGCACCCCGTGTGCTCACCGGGTTTGCTCTGACGTTACTCGAAGTCTCCTCCCGGGGATGCCCGGGGTCCCGAGTCCGTCCCTCCCCTTCCTCCCGCCCCCCCTGCCCCCAATTCCTGTGCTCGCCCCGGCCCCCCGCGGGCCTTCATGAAGCCGGGGAGGGTCAGCCCCCACGCCCTGGCCATGGCCGCTGTGGTCATGAAGCTGCTTCTCCGAGCTGGGCGTCCCCCGGCCTGGTGGTCCTTTGAGCCGGGCGTTCCCGGGTCGGGCATCTGCCGTCCCGCTGGGCCGCGGCTCACGGCTCCGCGCCTCCGTCTCCCGCCCGCAGACGTGGACGAGTGCTCTCTGCCCTCGGAGCCCTGTGGGCCGGGCCACCTCTGCACCAACACCCTCGGGAGCTTCCGCTGCGAGTGCCAGGCTGGCTACTACTTCGACAGCGTCAGCAAGACCTGTGTGGGTATGTGGGCATCCCCCGCCTCCATGCAGCCCTCCGTGCTGGCCCCCTCTGAGTGAGGTCCCCGCCCAGGGCCGTGCGCTGGCGCCTGGGGGGGGGGCGCTTGCCTTGCGCAGTGATGACCTGGCTTTTACCCCGGCACCCCGCACAGAGCCGGAGCACAGAGCCAGGGGAGAGCCCTGAGCACTGCCAGGCGAGCTCCCAACCGAAACCAGCGCAAGGCACGGAGCTGGGGTGCGGGCAGCCCCGGGGGGCCGAGGGCATCTCCTCTGGCCAGTCCAGCCCCAGAGCCGGGCTGTCACCCTCCCGGCCCTTCCTCAGACCCTGCTGGGCGCAGGGCGGCCCTGGGGTGGGCGCAGATGGGCTGTCGGGGGCTCTGGCTCATGCTGGCCTGCCTCACGCGTGGGCGTGTTTGCATGTCTCCATGTGCACCCAGAGATGCATACTCATGTATGTCTGTGCACCTACAAATGTGTGCACATACCTCTGTGCGTGCTGACATGCATGCAGGTTTGTGTGTACCTACATGTGTGCATGCTTGTACACATGTTTATATGTACTGAGATATGTGCAGACACATGTTAGCAATTGGTAAATGTATCCACATGTGTGCAGATGCTGTATTCGTATGCAGATATGGACATGTGTGAACATGTGTTGATTGCTTACTGTGTGCCTGTGTGAAGCTGTGTGTATAGGCACGTGTGTGTGGTTATGCACATGCTAGCACACACGTATATGTGTATGTCATGTGCCTAGGCATGTGTGACGTATGTGTGAGTACATGTGGGTGTATTTACGGTATACACGTGAATGCATGTGTGTGTATGTACACATGTGGGGGCGGGCGGGCACATCTGAGGAAGGAGGCGTGGGAGGGGCGGGGGAGGTGGGCGCCCGCCATGGCTGCCGTTCCTGAGCCCCCTCCCTGTGTTCACTGCAGACATCAACGAGTGTCACCGCTATCCCGGGCGCCTGTGTGGCCACAGGTGCGAGAACACGCCGGGCTCCTACCGCTGCAGCTGCAGCACCGGCTTTCGCCTGGCCGCCGACGGCCGCTCGTGCGAAGGTGAGGCCGGAGGGGCCACAGTGCGGCCCCCTGTGAGGACAGGGCAGGGCCTTCCTTACACTCCCACGGCTTCATCTCTTCACTTGGGCGGTGCTGGGGCTCCACCTCAGTGCTTGGTGCAAGGGTGCGGGGGCGAGTGCAGGGGTGCACGGGGTGGGCGAGTGCTGACTGTGGGGTCGCCCCCAAGACAGGCAGAGGTAGGTGGGAGGTGGTCGAGCGCCGGGCCTGGGGTCTGCACCAGCCCCTTCCCCAGGGGGCTGGGGGCGCCCCTGCCGCTCCTGGCCGCCCAAGAAAGACAGCTGCCCTCGGGACGGTTCCTTGGTGCCGCCCGGGGGACACGTCTGCCGTCAGTGCCGTGTCTGGTTGCCAGTTTCCGAAAGTGTTTTTGCCAGAGGCAGGGTGGGAGCCGGGTGCTGGCTGGGGCAGTCGCTGCCTCCTGTTACCAAGGTGGTCCTAGTGGCCCCGAGAGCTCTCAGGCCTCTGTGCAGCTGGGGTCGCCGGGCGGGGTGGCCCTGAGCCCCTAGCCCTGCCGGGAACTCCAGTGGAGAGTCGCACTCAGCCTCCGTGTCCTCACCTCTACAATGGGGGCAGCGTTAGGGCGGGAGCGACAGCACAGCGGGGAGGGCGTTTGCCCTACACGCAGCTTCCCAGGCTCCATCCCGGCAGCCCGTAGGGTCCCCCAAGCACCGCCAGGAGGGATTCCCGAGCACTGCTGGGTGTGGCCCGGAATTTTAAAAAAAGGGGGACCTTGGGGCTGGAGCGATAGCACAGTGGGTAGGGTCGTGGCCGACCTGGGTTCCCAGCATCCCATAAGGTCCCCTGAGCACCGCCAGGGGTGATTCCTGAGTGCAGAGCCAGGAGTAACCCCTGTGCATCACCGGGTGTGACCCAAAAAGCCAAAAAAAAGGTGGGGGCACCTTTAGGGTCCCTGGGGTAAGTGGCATTGAGGTCTGTGTGGCTCGTCCCTGAGGGGGCCGTGGTGAGGGGAAGAGCTGCTGACCCTCTGAGTCCCGGTCTGTGTGTGCACCCGTCACCCCGTCTGGGCGTCTGTGCTCCCAGTGTCATTCCTGCAGGGGGGCGTCAGGGAGGGCAGCGAGTGAGGGGGTCTCAGAGGGCGGCCAAGCAGGGGAGAGTCTGACAGCATCATCGGCCCTTCCCTCCTGCCTTCCCTTCCTGCCCTTCCCAGGGCCCAGCAGGCGTGAAGTCTCACTGCCTGCCAATAAAACTTTATTCGCAAGAGCAAGCGATGGGCCGAATGGTGTGCTCTGGGAGAAGGGAAAATGTCGAGCCAGAGTCCAGTGGCCACTCTGACAGGCTGGGGCAGGGGCCGGTGGGACAGGCTTGGCTTTCTGTGCAGGGATAGGACGGGGGACAGATTGGCCGCCCCTCAGCTGTCCCCCTCCTCCTGGCGGGTGGGGATGGAACATTCCAGACCCTCCACCGCGGCGTCTGCAGTGGGGCCTCTCTCCCTCGGGGGCACGGAGCTGGGGGCTGAGCGGGGTCCCCCCTCCCCCCTCTCACAGACGTGAATGAATGCAGCAGCAGCCCCTGCAGCCAGGAGTGCGCCAACGTCTACGGCTCCTTCCACTGCTACTGCCGGCGCGGCTACCAGCTCAGCGACGTGGATGGGGTCACCTGCGAGGGTGAGGCGACCCCCCCCCCCCCCGCTCCCTGCCCCCAACCCCCATTCCCCGGGGCGGCTCCTCCCCTGCAGGGCTGAGGGGGGCTTTGCACGGGAGCAAGCCCACCTCTGGGTGGTTTCCTTGATAAGCGCCCCCCAGGGACAGGCGTGGGGAGGGGCTCTCTGAGCTCCGAGGGGCCCCCAGGTATGGGGCTGTCACCCCCCACGCTCGCCCCCACCGTGACCGAGGGCCTTCGCTCTTGCAGACATCGACGAGTGCGCGCTGCCCACTGGGGGCCACATCTGCTCCCACCGCTGCATCAACGTCCCCGGGAGCTTCCAGTGCAGCTGCCCCTCCTCGGGGTATAGGCTGGCCCCCAACGGCCGCAATTGCCAGGGTGAGCGGGGCACTTCGGGGGGAGCCCCAGACATACCCGGGGCACGGTCAGACGCAGGATCCTCCGGGCCTTGGTTCCCCCCGTACCAGGGCCAGCACCGGCTCTGTCCTGGGGCGGCCCGAGCCCAGGCGAGGGTCTCGAGGGTCCCGGGTCTCCACCGGCCACACCCACCTCCCCGCCCAGCCGACCTTCGCCCGGGGCACGAGGGGGTCTGAAGGGCCAGAACGACCTCCAGGTGGGAGCGAGAGGGCGCAGGCGCCCGCTGGGTCTGGCTCTAGCTCTTTCCCTGAACCCTCCTTCGGGCCGGGCCCTGCCCCGACGTGGGGCCCAGAGTGGCCGTCACAGGCCCGAGGTGGACACCGGGTGGGCCGGTCCTGCTGGGAGCTGGCAGGGACTGGGCCGCCCCTGCCACGATTGTTCTAGAAGAGCCCGCATGTCCGGCCTGTGTGTGTGGCGTGAGGGGCACTGAGCAGACGCGAGGGGCTGGCCAGGGCGGGGCCCACAGGGACCCCCCCGCCTCACCCAGACGGCTGGTTCTGTGCATGTCTCAGAGGGGACCCAGAGTTGGGCGGGTGGGTGGGCGGGCCCCCCCGCAGCTCACACAGAACCCGGGGCAGGTCGCTGAGTCTGTGTAGGCCTTGCCTTAGTGTGTGAGCATGTGTGCACGTGTGTGGATGTGTGGATGTGCACACATATATGTGTGCATATGTGCTCACATGTTTGTGTATGTGCTTATATGTGTATGTGCATGTATGTGTGTAGGGGTATACGTGCATATATGTGGGTGTGTTCATATGCATACATATGTGCATGCGTGTGCGTGTGTGCACACACACATGTATGCACACATGTGTGTGTGCGTGTGTGTGTACATGAATTTGCCTCTGAGCCGTGACCTCAGAGGCAGGAAGCTCATTTCCCACCACTCTAGGGGTCCCGACCCCCAGCCAACGCCCCCCCAGTGACGATGGCATCGTCCCCCGGGTCTGCTCCAAGGAGCCTGGATAGGCATCAGTTGCCGTGTCCAGAGCCCGCTCAGCTCCCTGGGCTGTAACGGCCCCGAGTGTCCCGGGTGTGGGAGGGGCCGGCCAGAGCTGGGCTCGGGGTCCCCCCACCCGCCCTGCGCTCGGGTCTCGGTGCTCTAACGCGGGGCCTGAGGGGAGCCCCGGAACCCCTGGGAACTCCGTCCTCAACATGGCAGCCGCCCCGGGAGGGTCTGCAGACGCCTGCGAGCCGGCCCCGGGCTCAGCGGGGGGACGGGCGGCCGGACGGGGGCGCTGGGCCCTCACCTGCCGCCCGGGGTCTCCCCTAGACGTCGACGAGTGCGTCACGGGCGTCCACAACTGCTCCATCAATGAGACCTGCTTCAACATCCAGGGCGGCTTCCGCTGCCTGTCCTTCCAGTGCCCCGAGAACTACCGCCGCTCCGCAGACACGTAAGTCCAGCCCCGCTGGCCGTCGGCGTCCACCTCCCTAGTGGCCACCTCCCTAGCGGCCGGCCCCACCCTCCCCTCCGGGGACCCTGGGCTGACTCCGGTTAGGGGGCCCCATATGCCGGCAAGGTTGGGGCAGAAAGCCAGGGAAGGGACCCCCTGCGTGAGAGGGGGTGCATGTGTGGCCAGACCCCATGCCCGGGTGAACCTTGGTGCCCGGGTGGCCGTGGGACGTGGCATGGACGCTCTGACCCAGGCGCAGACGGCAGCTGCCATCCTGCGCTTCTGAGCTGACCACGCGGGGACCACAGGCGCCCACACGGGGCCTGCTGCTCTGAGCCCCTCCTAGGTCCCGGCGTCTGCTGGGGTGTCCGGGACCCCCTTCCCCGGGGAGGCCCTGAGGGTCGTGACCTTGGGGGGGTCACTGCCCCCCGTTTTATCCAGGGGTCTCCTTGGGTGCCTCGGCTTCCTCGGGGAGGGGCTCTCCACGTCTCCGCAGAGCTGTGTAGGCCTCACGGCCCTGTGCTGGGGGCACACGCAGTGCTGGGGTTTGAGCCAGGCGGGCAGTCCAGCCCTCCGTTCGTACAGGTCACACCTGGTGATGCTCTGGGGTGACCAGGGGTGACCCCTGGCGGTCGGCTCGGGGGACACGGGGATTGAACTTGGGTGGTCGGCCGAGTGCAAGGCCAGCGTCCTCCCTGCTGGCCTCCGCAACCCTCCCACTGGCCCTGGCTGAGGAGTCCTGCCACTCCCGGCTGCCCAGGCTAGGCGGGGCTGCCCCTCCTGCGGGCCCACCAGGCCAGTGGATCCGGTCTAGGGGTGCGGGGCCTGCTGGCTGAGGTCCGGCTCTTGCTTGTACGATGGGGCCAGAGGCTGGCGCTACCCACGGGGCGGGGGGCTCAGGCGTCCCCCCTCGAGGAGGTCCCGTGTGCTTAGGCGGCCCTGACTCCCGGGGCCCTCTGGTGCCCTGGAAGCTTCTTCCTCCTCTCGGGGCTGCAGAGGGCGTTGGCTTAGCTGAGGAGACCACCTGGTGGGCTTGCAGTGGGCAGAGGGGCCTGGCCAGGCCACGCCCACCCCAGCGGCGGCTGCCCAGAGTGGGGTGCCGAGCTGGACGGGGCGACGAAGCAGGGTCCCCGCCTGGCTGCAGGCGTGGGGTGATGGGGCTGAGGAGTGGGTGGGAAGGGCGGGGCTGGGCAGGGCAGTGGCTTCTCCCCCCGGGGGCGCGGCTGCTCTGGTCACACACACGCGGGTGCAGCTCCACCCGGTGGTGGTTGCCATGGCCTGAGCATGCGGTGGGCACCGTGTCCTGGGGCCCCAGGGGGCCACGAGCCACGGGAGCCGGCTCTCGGGGTCGTGTCCCTGCCCTGCTGGCGTGGCCGAGGGCCGCCCGGGTGGGGCGAGTCACTCCCCGGGGACCCGCAGCTCAGCACTGCGGCTCCCGGGGGGCCGGCGAGACCCCCTCTCCCCCAGGGCTGCTGCCTGCGGCTCCTTCGCTCTCCCTGGGGGCTCGTGGACCCGCCGTGTGCGAGACGAGAGGGCTCAGGCCTGGAGCCCCCGAGCGGGGCCTCCCGGGGTCCCGCCTGTTGTCCCTTCCTGGTCCTGGTGACAAAGCGGCGTGGTGGGGGGGCTGCCCCCTTCCCAGGCCCCCTCAGGCTGGGGCTCTCAGGGGCGTCTCGGGAGAAGCCCCCCGGGGCCGCCCCTTGCTTGCGGCATGACCCCCTGCGCCGGGTCCGGGAGGCTGGGGGGCAGGAACTAGAGCGTGACCGGGGCTGGGCTGGGGGCCGCAGGGCCCAGCCTCCCTGTCACCGCTCGCTGCCGGGACCGCGCCCACCTGCTCCCCCTCCTGTTGGAGAAGCTTCTGGAACATACATGCCCCACAGGAGCTGAGCCCCGCACACACAGGCTTGCCCGCCCAAGCGGCCCTCAGGTGGTCGCCGGAGGGAGCCTGTGTGTGTGTGTGTGTGTGTGTGTGTGTGTGTGTATGAGAGTGTGTGTGTGTGTGTGTGTGTGTGTGTGTGTGTGTGTGTGTGTGTCCCTGCCTGCAGCCTCCTGGGGCTTCTGAATGACGTGAAGGTCACGGGGGGTGCCATGGGGATGCCGTGAGTGGGCAGCCGGGGGGCGCCGACATCTGGGACTGGGCTGTCCTGACCCTTCTGCCCAGCTGAAGAGGCCCCGGCAGGTCCACGCTGTCCCCACTCTGATGCGCGGCCTGCCAGGGGCCGCCGTGGGCGTACCGGGGCCCTTGTGTAGGTTTGGGGGAGAGGGAGGGTGGAGCCTCGACGCTGGACGCTGGGGCTGATGGGGATCAGGGCCCCCTACGGGTGCCAAACACTCAACCTGCCAATCATCCGAGTCAGGGGGAGGCCCTGGTGACCGCAGAAGGGTCAGTGTGAGGGTGGCCGGTGCGGGGTCGGGCAGTCGGGCGTGATGGCCACGGGAGCTACACCAGAGTATCTGCCAGGTTCCGCCCGGGCGTCGTGGGGTGCAGGAGACCTGAAAAAACGTGTGGTGGCGGTGGGGCCGGGAATTGACGGGAAAGACACTCTAGCGCCACCTGCTGGCCAAGTCGCCCACTAGGCGCTCTGAAGCCGCAGTGTGTGTGTGCGTGCGTGTGTGTGTGTGTGTGTGTGTGTGCGCGCGCGCGTGCGCGCGCGCTCTTTCATATCTGTGCGTCAGAGGTTTCTGTGTGTGGACTGTGTGTGTTCAGATGTGCACCCGCACACATATGTGTCTGTGTGTCCGTGTCTGAGTGTGGTCCATGGGGTGCTGTGAGTGGTGGGATCTGTGTGGAGGCCCCCCTTGGCCTCAGCTCTTCGCTCCTCAGAGCCTCCGAGCCTCCCCCCTCCCCCGGGGGCCCTCCCGAGCAGCAGTAGGGCCCCCTTCCCTCCCCTCTGCCTCTGGGCCCCTCTCCAGCTTCCCAGCCTCACCGTCTCTGTTCCCTGGGCTTGCGCCTGGAACGGCCCTTTCCCAGGACTCAGCAGACGAGCAGTTGGCTGAGTCCTGGTAATACGGGGCTGAAAACGATGACACTCACTGCACAGGGCCAGCGTCGAGCCGCTCGGAGCAGCCGGCCTGGGGCGTGACCCTGGGAACCGAGGGAGAGTTGGGAGACGGGACTCCAGCGCTTGGGCTCTGCTCTCCCAGGGGGCTCTCAGAGGACGGGGCTGGGGATTGGGGGACAGGAGGGCCACTCGCCCCACCCGCTCACAGGACTTTAGAACCTCGCTTCATCCTGCCGCAGGAAGTGACGACCCATCTGCCTCCTGTCACAGAAAATGAGGAGCCTTTCAGAGGACGTTAGAGCCATTTCAGGGCCTGTCCTTGACCTCCAGCTCTGTCACGGGAACTTAAACCTAACCCCATCCTCTCACAGGAGGTTAAACCGGGAGTTGCCGCCCTTTTCTCACGGGAGTTCAGATCTTGTCATAGGAAATGAGAACTTGTCACAGAACAGGGCAGTCTGCCTACCTTCCTATCGCAGGAATCACAGGAAGTTAAAATCTGTCTCCATGTTGTCATAGGAAATTAAAACCTGTCTCCGTCCTATCATAGAGAGTTAGAGCCTTTCTCTATCCTGTCACAGGGAGTTAGATCCTGTCTCTTTCCTGTCACAGGAAGTTGGGCCTTTTCCCTCTCCTGTCACAGGAAGTTAGACACTCCCTCCTGTCATAGGGAGATAGACCCTATTTCTGTCCTGTCACAGGAAGATAGAACTATCTCCATCCTATGACAGGAAGTTACGCCCTGTCTTCTTCCTGTCACGAGTTAGACCCTGCTTTGCCTGTCACAGGGAGTTAGACCCTTTTCTGCTGTCATAGGAAGCCAGGCCTCCTCTCTGTCCTGTCACAGGAAGTTAGAACTGTCTCCATCCTATGACAGGAAGTTACGCCCTGTCTCCTTCCTGTCACGAGTTAAACCCTGCTTTGCCTGTCACAGGGAGTTAGACCCTTTTCTGCTGTCACAGGAAGTCAGGCCTCCTCTCTGTCCTGTCATAGGAAGTTAAACCCTCTCTCTTGTCACAGGGAGATAGATTCTGTCTCCATCCTGTGAAAGGGATTTATACCCTGTCTCCTTCCTGTCAGTTAGACCTGCTTTGTCTTGTCACAGGGAGTTAGGTCTCCTCTCAGTCCTGTCACAGGAAGTTAGACCCTATCTCTGTCCTGTTACAGGAAGATAGAACTGTCTCCATCCTGTGACAGGAAGTTAGACCCTATCTCCATCCTGTCACAGGAAGTCAGGTCTCCTCTCTGTCCTGTCATAAGAAGGTAGACCCTCTGTCTGTCACAGGAAGGTAGACTCTCTGTCTTGTCACAGGGAGTTAGACCCTCTGTCCTGTCACAGGAATTAGACCCTCTGTTCTGTCACAGGAAGTCAGGCCTCCTCTCTTCTCTGTCACAGGGAGTTAGACCCTCTGTCCTGTCACAGGGAGTTAGACCCTCTGTCCGGTCACAGGAAGCCAGGCCTCCCCTCTGTCCTGTCACAGGGAGTTACACCCTGTCTTCATCCTCGCCCAGGAAGTCAGAGTCCGTCTCCGTGCTGCCACAGCCTCTGTCTCGGTGCTGCGACAGACACTGTCTCTGTCTGTCCTGAGCCGTGCAGTGGCCCCTGCTCAGAGCAGCAGCTGGGCCTGGGCCTGGGGCTGGGTGGGGAGTGATGGGGACGAGGCCCCCCTGCAGCCGCACTCATCTGGCTTCTCTCGGCCCCGTCACCTGCCTCTCAGCCTCCGTTTCCTCACGGGCCCCCCGTGCGCGTGACACTGAGCAGCTGGCACTCTGCCGGCTACTGCTGGTGGCTGAGGCGGTCACCTCCAAGTGATCTCTGAGACCCGCCCTGACCCGGGGCCGAGAGGGCAGGGGACCCCTGGGGAGCGTGGCCGGGGCGGGACTGTGCCCCGGGGGCCGCGCTTCTCCCAGGACCCCCACGCCTAGTGGCTGAGCCGGCGGCCGGAGGTCCTCGGCACCCCCACAGGTGAGTGAGGCGGGGGGCGCTCCCCGCTGGCTGAACGGGCCCGAAGGGCAGGGGACAGCGAGCCCCCCCGAGGCCCGCTCCGCTCGCCCTGCCGGCCGGCCCAACCCTCACCCCTGCCCGCGTGTGCGCCCTCTCTTGCAGCCGCTGTGAGCGCCTGCCGTGCCACGACAACCTGGAATGCGCCCAGCTGCCCCTGCGCATCACGTCCTACCACCTGGCCTTCCCCACCAGCATCCAGGTGCCCGCCGTGGTCTTCCGCATGGGCCCGTCCAGCTCCGTGCCCGGGGACAGCATGCAGCTGGCCATCACGGGCGGCAACGAGGACGGCTTCTTCACGGCGCGCAAGCTCGGCCACAGCGGCGTGGTGGCGCTCACCAAGCCCGTGCCGGAGCCCCGGGACCTGCTGCTGACCGTGCAGATGGACCTGTACCGCCACGGCACCGTCAGCTCCTTCGTGGCCAAGCTCTACATCTTCGTGTCGGCCGAGCTCTGAGCGGGGGGCGGGGGGCGGGCGGGCGGGCGCCCCCTCCTCCTCCGGGTCTCATTAAAGTCGGAGCAGGCGCGCCCCGAGCAGCCCCGTGTCCTGGTCTTCTTTGGCGTGCCGGGGGCTGCCGGCCCTGGAGGGGAGCCCTGAGCCCTGGCACCGCTGCCCTCGGCAGGGGGAGGGGGGCGGGTTTTCTAGCAGGGGCGTGTGCCTGGGGGACCCGACCTGGGGGGGTCACTGTGGTGCAGGGTTCGGGTGCATCGTCTACTCTGGGGGGAGCTGGTAGGACAGGGCGGCGACAGGAAAGCGCTTCCCGACCCGGCCGCCCCACCCCCGTCCCATGTTCCCAGCGTGGACGGGGCTTCCTGAGGGGCGTTTCTGTGCTCTCCGGCCCGACCCGCGGCTCTGGCCCGGCCTCCCTGCCTCCCGGGCCGGCTGCTCGGGGGAGGAGCCCAGCCGTGCAGCAGGTACAGACTGAGCGTGGTGCCCGCGCCCGGGGTGTGCCCTGGCCTGCAGGAGGCTGGTGGCGCCCACCCCGGCTCCGTGCACGGGAAGCCCAGCCATTGCCCCGACCGTCACACCAGGCCCCCCAGACCCTCAGGCTGCAGCATTTGAGTCATGGGTGAGTCAGGGGCCCAGCCCAGACCCCCTCACCCTGCTCCCCTCCCTGCCGGCACCAGGCCTCGCTTCTGCTCCAGCCCCTGAGGAACTGAATTCTTGGGACGTCTCCAGGCACACCCCTGGCACGCCTCCCTGAAACCGCACTTGCTACCTCAGGCCTCTTGCATGTGCTTTGCTGCCCAGGCCTGAATGTTGCTCCAAATACAGTGCTCCTTTCACAGGGGAGGCCTGACACCCTGGCCTAGGATTTTCCTCTCTCCATCTTGGCCACCCCACCTGAGATAGCAGGGGCACCCCCATACCATTTCATGTGTTTTCCCTTCCTGCGAGGCCCCAGGGAGGCGGGAGCGGGTCGCAGCCTGGCGTGTCGCTAGCTCCTGGTACAGTGCTCTGTCCCTGTGAGCCGCAACGTAAACCTTTCTGCCACCATCTCTGGGGGACACGGGGACAGGGGTAAAGCATTCCTGCATGACAGTGAACACTGCGGTCAGAGGCGTGAAGGGCCGCCGGACACCACAGTGGCCCGGGACAGGGCAGCCAGACGTCCTCAACCCTGTGGTCATCCATGGGGGAGGGCAGGGCAGCCCACCTGTCTCATGGGAGCGGGAGACCTGTGCCTCAGGCAGGGGCGGGGCGGTCCCCTCTCTGACACCCGCACCCCACTCTCCCGCCTCTGGTCAGCCCCCGAGCCCGGCTTCCTCCTCCAGCTGCAAGCACGTGTCGCTGTCAAGGCGAGTGATGTGGGGGTGGTGACTGGACTCATGGACGGCGGTGGATGAGTGGGTGGGTAACGGAAGGTGGAGGATGGGTGGGGGACGGGTAGATGAATGGGTGGTGAATGAACGGCGGGTGGTTGGGGGTGAGTGCTGGGTGGACGGTGGTGGACGAATGGTGATGGTGGGTGATTGGGTGGGTGGATGAGAGTGGAGAGTGGTGGTGGTGGGTGATGGTGCTGATGGTGCCGATGGTGCTGATGGTGGTGATGGTGGTGGAAGGATGATGGTGCTGATGGTGCTGATGGTGCTGATGGTGGTGCTGATGGTGCTTATGGTGCTGATGGTGGCTGACAGTGTGTTCAAAGCTGACTCCATATGCAGCCTCCGTCGAATCAGGAAGTGGGCATCATTCTTCCCTTATGACTTAGAATATTGGGCCCAGGAGGAGTTTATTTTCTTCATGCCCATAAGGGCATTGAAGAAGAGGTCCTGGGGGGCTTTTGAGGCCGTCGGTGGCACCTCTAAGATTCCTCACCGGGGGCCTCTTCCTCTCTCACCTGCAGTGCTCCTTCCCCGTGGAGGACAGCTCTGAGGCTGGGGGCGGTGAGTGAGCCGGTGGGTGCGGGAGGTGGGAAGCCCTCCTCCGCCTGCAGCCGCTGGTGGCCGCTCCACAGGCTCCTCCATCCTGTCGCTGTCCTGCTGAGAAGGGCCAAGCATCCACTTGTCTCAACCGAAAAGGCGGCGAAGGGTCCAGAGCTCGGCTGAGGGCTGTGGGCATGAGCACGGGCAGCTGGCTGATCCAGAGACGCCCGTCCTTGTGTGCTGCTGACCGCGGCCAGTCACTGACCCAGGCACTCGCCCCAGGAACCCCCCGCGGCTCTCTAACTGCTTGGCGACCCCCACATTGCAAGAGGGAGACGGGCACAGAGAGGTCAGCCTGCCTGCCCAAAGGCGGACCTGCCCCCAGCGGTGTGTGCAGAGGTGGATACTGGATCCGCTGCTGCAGGCCAAACGGTCACCCCAGGAAGCCAGGCGTGGTGTCTGCTCAGGAAGGCGGGAGCGAGGGACCGTGAGGTCCCAGTGAGCTGGAGCACGGCGGCCCGGGGTGCCGGAACCCGGAGTGACCTCTGGGGACTCTCAGGCCCCCTGAGCACCACCAGGAAGGACCCATCTCAGAGCCAGGAGTTACCCCAACTACAGTGGGGTGGGGCCCCAGACCGAGCCCTCCACAGACTGACAGAAGCCAAGAGGGTAAAGACGGGAGTGGGGTTTCGTGAACGGAGCCAGCGGTGGCTGTCGAAGTGTCTGGATTCCCGCCCAGGCCTGGGACCCTGGGACTCCGGAGGAAGGGACGGGAGTGAGCCTGAGCAGGGGGGCTCACACGGCTCAGCCCCTCACGTCTGTGCAGGAGGAAGGAAGGAGAGAGCCCGTGGGGGCGCAGGCCACGCTGGGACGGGTCGGTCCAGGGAACCGAGAGGGAAGTCAGCCGCACAGACGAGAGACACGCAGGAAAAAGACACTCAGGAGAAAGACATGCGACATCACGCCTCATTCTCCCGGGGAAACCTGATCTTCCCTGCGCTCCAAGCACTGGCAAGAGCAGGCCCACAGGGAGAGGACGTCACAGAGCAGCAGAGAGAGCCCGCAGGAAAAGGAACGAAAGGTGTGGAGAAAATGGTCCAAATGGAAGAAATATGCAAACGAGGATTAGAAAAACCCCAGACATGGAGGGAACAGGACCCAGAAATGCACTTAAAATCAAAGCAAAAAAAAAAGTGATTTTTTTAAAAAGAAATATTTCATACCATGAGCCTCACCAAAGAAGGGAGATATTACAAAGCAAGAAATAACAAGGTGTTGACTACAAAGACTTACAGTGATGGGGAGTGAGGAAGGATGAAGATCGGACATCCAGAGCTCAGGAAGTAGGGGGTAATAAACGCCAAAAATAATAACCCAAGGAACTTTCCAGAAGTTAAAAAAGGAGAAACCCGCCAGGAACCAACCAGTAGGATCAACGCTTGGCGGAATTATTGGATGTCAGAGGAAACAGATTGTCCCCCGGGGACACTGTAGCCCAGCCGGAAACAAAGTATCCCAGAGGTGCTTCAGGAGAACTCGCAAGGGAAGGATTTTATTCCCAGCCGCTGAGTCCGAGGATATAAATTTACCAACAGGCCAACGTTCCCGCGAGATCCGTCAGGCGATCGAGACCCGGGAGTGCTGAGGCACAAGCAGAGACGGGGCTTCCAGAGGTGACTTTGGGCCGTTTCAGGGAGGGGGCCGTGGTCCCCAGGAATAAACCAGCTACTCGAGCCCCACAGGCTGCCCGGGTTCGATGTGCCCAGGAGTGTCTCCACTGGACGGAACTCTGTGTGCGACGTGTGCGGTTTGAGGATGGGAATTGGAACCCGACGCCAGACTCGAGTGATCACGGGCGGTCCCCTGGCTCCTCTGTTCTCTGTTTGGGGTCAGAGCCAGTGATGCTGGGGCCGGAGCGATAGCACAGCGGGTAGGGCGTTTGCCTTGCACGCGGCCGACCCGGGTTCCATCCCCGGCATCCCATATGGTCCCCCAAGCACTGCCAGGAGTAATTCCTGAGTGCAAAGCCAGGAGTAACGCCTGAGCATCGCTGGGTGTGACCCAAAAAGCAAAAAAAAAAAAAAAAAAAAAAATACAGAGCCAGTGATGCTGAAGTTTTCCTCCCGGCTCAGGAACCACTCCTGGCAGTGCCACACGCGGAGCCGGGAAGCAAACCCGGGTCGGTCTCTTGCAAGGCAAACGCCCCCCACCCGCCCCGCCTTTGTTCCTGCTCCTCCCCGCCGTGCTCCCGCTCTTCCCCGCTCCTCCGTCCCTGTGTTGTCGGGAACCAGGATTGGGATATGGACGCCAGGGACCCGCACCCCGAGGGCTTTGCACTGGAGGTGGCAAGGGGGGCACTTTGAACTGGAAATCCCCCCGGTGGCGGTGGCGAGCTGTGTTCTCTGCCTTGGAACCGGGCGTTTGTCCGAGAAGCCTGGAGCGGTGGGTCTCTGTGGCATCAGGGCGTGGCCCAGGGACCCCACCGACAGCTACAGCGAACAAACAGCCCTAGGGGTGTCGGAGGGCTAAAAGGAAGATGCTATGTGTTGTCGTACATACAGGGTGACCAAAGGTGGCCCGGCCGGGCGCTGGGAGCCGGCCAGATGGGGACACTGAGCTTTATTTATTTATTTATTTTTGCCCCTTTTTTGGGGGGGGGTCACACCCAGCAATGCTCAGGGGTTACTCCTGGCTCTGTGCTCAGGAATTAATCCTGGCGGTGCTTGGGGGACCATATGTGGTACCAGGGATTGAACCCGGGTCAGTCATGTGCAAGGCCAATGCCTTCCCGGCTGTGCTATCGCTCCGGCCTGGGCACTGAGCTTTAGCACAGGGGAATGATCGCAGGGCCAGAGCGATAGTCCAGCCAGGGGTGGGGGGCGCTGGCCTTACACGCTGCCGCTGACCCAGGTTTGACCCCCCCGGCCCCATATGGTCCTCTGAACCTTCCGGGCAGGGTCCCTGAGCACAGCCCCCCAAGCCAAAGAATACCAACCAACGAGGAAGGGAGACGCCACCTCCGGGCAGCTCTCGCCCCTGCTTTGACGCTGGTATTCTGAGAACTCCTCGGAGGGCCGAGGGGCTGATTCTGAGCACCGGGGGTGGGTCTGACGCTCGCAGGGCCCCGAGTTTGAGCCCAGCACCCCGGCCGCCCCCATGGTGAGCTCCATCACGTCTGGGCCCGCACACTGAAATGTCCAGCCCAGGGTCCCCTGGGTGTGGCCTCGGGTCCCCAAGCAGGGCCCGGGAGACACCCCAAACCTCAGCTGGTGCCCCGCACGGGCTGACCCTCCTCGTCGTCGTCCGGAGGGACAAGGAAAGAGGCAGGCCTGGGGCTGCCGTCTTCAGCGAGTCACACCCAATGGGGGCAGGCCTGGCTCGTGAGGTGGGGGGAGGGGCAGCGGGGATGGAGAGGGGTCACTGAGTCAGGGGCGGTTGGAGGGATGCTCGGGACGGGAGGTGTGTGCTGAGAGTAGGTAAAGGACCAAACGTGACGGCCTCCCAGTGTCTGTGTTGCAAACCATCATGCCCCAAAGTAGAGAGAGAGTCTGGGGGAAACTGTCCGCCACAGAGGTGGGGGGAGGGATACAAAGGTGGGGGGGTACTGGGGACATGGGTGGTGGGGAACGTGCACTGGTGGGGGGACAGGTGCTCCATCACTGTACGACTGAAACTTGAACATGAAAGCTTTGTGACTAGCTCACGGTGATTCAATTTTTTTTAAAAGGGAGGGGGGTGGAGGAAGCAGCTTTTTCTGGAAGTTTCTTGACTAACGAGCGATAGAAAACCCCATAGCGTCAGGCTGGACGCTCCCCAACCCCCGGGGAGCTGCGCCTTCTTGGCAGCAGACCCCGCTGCCGACCTGGGGAGGGGACACAGTCGGGAGGGCGGGAGGGTCCCAGCGCAGACGCGGGGGAGGGGGAGGGGGCAGTGCGTTGAGGACGGCACAGATGGTGCTGAGACGGGTCTGGGCCGGGAGGCCGCGTGGTGACCGTGAAGACGGGCCTGGCCCCAGGCTGGCCTCGGCGTGTGGCTCCGCATTTGCTTGTGTTTGATGCGAATGACGCCTTGGCATGGTGGGCCCGGGCTGGGAGCTGATGCCAGGCAGGGTGTGGGCCTGGCGTGTGCGAGACCCCGGGTTTGGTCCCTCCAAGGGGGCGCCCAGGGCCCCGAGTGGCCCCGGGTGTGGCCCCTGATCAGTCTGGCACAACGTCCGAGCACAGCCCTCTGGCAAGCTGCCCGCCCGCGTGGACACGGCGTCTCCGGTGGGCTCCCAGCGGGCGCCGTCCTGGGTGGGGCTCTGCGGGGCCCTGACCCCGTCCCTCTGTCTGTCCCCCAGGCCGCGCCAGGCGAGGACGGACGCTGTCCGCTGCATCAAGTCGTGCCGCCCCCACGACGTGGCCTGCATGCGGGACCCCGTGCACACCGTCTCCCACACCGTGGTCTCCCTGCCCACCTTCCGCGAGTTCACCCAGCCCGAAGGTGAGTGTCGGGCGCGGCAGGGGAGAGTGGTGTGTGTGGGTATGTGTGTGGGGTGTGTGTGGTGGCTGGTGTCTGTGTGGTGTGTATGTGGTGTGTAGTGTGTGTATGTGCATGTAGTGTGAGTGTGGTGTGTGTGGTGTGTGATATCTGTGTATTGTGTATGTGTATGATGTGTGTGTGGTGTGTGTGCAGTGTGTGGTGTGTATGGTGTGTGTGTGGTATGTGTATGGTGTGTGGTGTGTGTATGGATTATGTGTGGTGTGTATGGTGTGTGCATGTGGTATGTGCATGGCGTATGTGTGCATGGTGTGTGTGTGGTGTGTGTATGTATGGGGTGTGTGGTGCATGTGTATGGTGTGTATGGTCTGTGTGTGGTATGTGTATATATGGGGTTGTGTGATGTGTGTATGGTGTGTGGTGTGTTTGTATGATGTGTGTATATGGGGTATGGTGTGTGTGTGTATATGGGGTATGGTGTGTGTGTGTGTGTGTGTGTGTGTGTGTGTGTGCAGGGCTCAGTGAGGATGCCTCACTCTCCCAGCCTGCCCACATCCCTCCAGTGTGTTCCTACTCTCGGTTCCAGGGGGTCGTGGGGGGCGTGTCTGATGGGTCCTAAGCTCTGTGCCAAGCACTGGGGAGTCTGGAGGGGCTTCCTGGAGGAGGAGTCCTCCACACGGTGGCCTGCGTGGTCAGCGGGAGGAGCGAAGAGGCCGTCAGGAGGCTTCTGGAGAAGCAGAGGGGGGAGCCTGGGGTCACATGGGCACTGGGGCCGAGGGGCCGAGGGTTTCTGGCCTGACGGTGGAGTCCCAGCTGCGCCTGGGGGCAGCAAGGGGTGGCAGGAGGCCGGGGCGGGGGCTGAGGCGGGGGTAGGTGGATTCCCATGCCCGCCTGCCTGGCGGGGCCGTGACCTCGAGGCAGGGCCCCAGAGAGAAAAACAACAACACGGGCAGCTCCTTGCCTCAGTTTCTCCCCTGGGCTGAGGCTGGCCGCTGGCCAGGGCCCTGCCCTCGCTGATCCCGCTCCCCCGGCCCCAGAGATCGTGTTCCTGCGGACGCTCACGCCGCCTGGCCCCGCCAGCCAGGCCGACATCATCTTCTACATCACGGGCGGGAACCCTCGGGAGACCTTCGACGTCATCAAGCGCTACGAGGACGGCATGACCGTGGGTGAGTGGGGGGACCCCAGCCCCCACACCGGCAGCAACCGCCTGGGGGTTCTTGGCGGGAAAGGCCAGTGGGGGGGCTCCAGCGTCGGGGGCCAGGGGTGAGAGCCCGAGGGCCATCCAGGGACGCCGTCCCAGGGGCTCCCTCCCTGCCCCCAGTCAGCCAGGCCTCAGTTTCCCCCATGGAGCCCAGCGGGGCAATTCCCAGCACGGACTCTAGGTGGCGCTGCTGCCCCTCAGACCGCTTGGCCGGGCCGGCTGGGCTCGTTACTCCCCTTGGCCAAAGCACCATTTGTAGCAACTTTACAAGCTCTTAAATGGGTTTAAGCCGAGTTGTAAACATGACTGAGTCACGGGGGCGTCCCCACCCCCAGCCTCCTCCCCCGCTACCTGGCAGCAGGAATAATTAGTTAATTACAATTAATGGTACATGAGCCCTCTCGGGCTGCAGGGCTGCAGGGGTGCGGGGAGGGGGGCTCAAGGAGGGGGGTGTCAGAAAGTCGTAAAACAAGCCGCTTGCCCCGAGCCATGGGCCGCTCTGGGCCTCAGTTTCCCCCCGTTTTTCACGAGGACCCACGGGTGGCGGGGGCTGGGGCAGGCTAGCGCGGTGGGGAATTTGGCCCCTTGTGGGGGCCTCAGGCTGAAGCCCCCCGGGGGCCCCCTCAGTACTGAGACCCGAATCCTGCCCCCACTCTGCTCTCCTCGGCCCCGACTGCTTGGGGCCGGGCCAAGGCCATGGGGTGTAGACAGATCACCCTATGGAGGCTTCGGTCAAGCCCAACCCCCAGGGCCTGAGAGGGTCCCCCAGCCGGGCTTGGCGTCAGGAGGCCCGTATTTAGCCCCTGCTTCCCGGGGCCACCCCCCAAGCACGCCCAAGAGCAGCCCTGAGCACTGAGCCAGGAGTAGCCCCTGAGTGCCGCTGGGTGTGGCCCCCACACCAGAACCAGAGACAAGACCACAAAACCCAATGCTCAGGGCCGGGAGGGGCTCGAGGGGGGGGTGTGGTCCTAGGCGTTCCATGGCGACGGGGGTCTGCCCCGTCACTGCATGGCCCCCCTCCCCCGCAGCATGGCTGGGCAGTGATTCCTGAGCACTGAGTTTGGGAGTAGCTGCTGAGCACCACTACTCGCACCCCCCAAAGAAAACTCGAATCGCCCGGTGGTCAGCGGCGTGGGCCCCGGGGGGTCCGAGAGCCCGGGGGGGATGAGCAGGGCCGAGGGGCGGGCACGGGGGGGGGCCCAGACAGAGCCGGACCTGGGAATCTCTGTTTCCCGGGTTCCCATCCACTGGGGCAGAAAATCCCGGCCTGTCAGCGCCCAGGCTCCCGGCAACCCCGCGTCCAGCGCCGGGAGGGGGGCGAGAGGGGCGGGTGCTCAGGGCACCCCGCGGGGACGGAGCTGGGCAGCCCTCCCCACGGCCGGCCTCCGGGAATGGAATGTGGGCCCTGAGCACTGTGGCCGGCTCCCGCCCGTCACACAGGCGTCCCGGGGATTCTGAGCTGATGCGGGCTGGCGGGGAGGCGACCACCGGGACCCCCGGGTCCTGCCCATAGGGGGCTCGGGGACGCGCAGGGCCTCTGGAGGTGGCGGCCATGGCCCTCCCCGAGACCCGCCTGTCGCCCTTTCACCTCCCTCTCTCCCCCTCCCTCTCTCCC